>NW_015631716.1:532298-537452 GCF_001515625.1 Sinocyclocheilus rhinocerous
AAACCAAGCCATTCACACAGAACGCATATTCAGCGCATTTTTTAGACGGACAAATACGACTGCTGCACTTGCGTCTCACACAAGAGATGTATAGAAAGCCATGCAAAGTTAAAACAGAAAACACGTCACGAATTTGTGGAAGTTTTCACTGCATCTCATATGTTTTTAAATGCAATCTGTGTGGATGGTGCTTCGGCTCTTTGGATTAAGCAATGCATAAATACATGATGCTGTTTTGTTCATAATTGTTTATGCAATTTACGAAATTAGATTAGATTTTTATTAGTTAATTTAGACGTAATGCACGGTTTTTATAGACAGTTATTTCCTTGAGTTGACAATTTAAATGCGCTATTATTTTGCTCATTGCACCCTCCTTTGGCCTCGGGAGACAAGACAAAAGTTTCCTTAAAACCTATTTAATCTGCATATAAAACATTAGACATGAGATATTTGTTTAATTTTTATTTTGTTTTTGACTGTTAAAACAAAACAAAAAAATTTGTTTGTCTCAATAAATTGGGTTAATTTAAAAATACAGTGGTTAAATTTAAACGGGAGCCAAGACAAAAGTTTCCTTAAGACCTATTTAATCTGCATATAAAACATTAGAAATGAGATATTTGTTTAATTTTTATTTTGTGTTTGATTGTTAAAACAAAAAATATTTGTTTTTTGTCTCAATAAATTGGGTTAATTTAAAAATACAGCGGTTAAATTTAAAAAAAAATTCTATTGCTCTTTGTTTTAAAAAAGGTTATAAAAAATGTCAATAATTATCGATACCGAACAATATGAAACATTATATCGTTGATACATTTTTTAGATATATCGCCCAGCCCTAACATATGCATATATTTATCTCTGCAGTACTGGGCAGTAGGATGGTATATACCAGTGGTTCTCAACCGAGCCTGAGTAAACTTCCAAAGGAGCTGCAAGATGTTTAAAAATATATTTTTTTAAATTTAAATTTGTATATCGCTGTTCGTAATCCAAGTTGTTTCAAAATGAACAAGCAAAGCATGTTTCATAACTTAGCAATATTTGTAAGGTTAAAGAATACTGTACTAAAAACTCTGGAAATGTGGTTTTCAAAGGACAAATTGCTATCAAGTGTACCATTCAGGTCCTTAAGTGTAGACGATTATCATAATTAATTTATGGTGCAAATTGCGTTTGAGTCGCAATATTTAGTTTTATGTCCAATGGATATAAGCTGTTTGTCAGAATTTATTAGTATGAAATTGCTGTCCACTGTACTCACTCTTCAATGTCCTAAATTCAACTTGAAAAACTGAGGTATGTGGTATAGAGGAAATATTAAGCTGCATCATTAATATTACAATGAAAGCTAATCCCATGATTCCTGATGTCCCCAACAGAATGTTTTAGATGTCTTAATTAAAACACCTGATTCAACTCATCAGCTTATTAGTGTGTAAAATAGGGAGACAACTAAACATTCTCGGAGGTGGCTGACAGCTAGGCTGTTCTAAAGGAAGACCCGCAAAACTTCAGAGAACATAATACAGAGCCTTGGGGGTCTCCATACTGTACTTAACTAGATACTTGTTATATTTGACAGTTTCTAATTTTCATAACAAAGTAGTAGCAATTAGAGTGGTAGCAGTATTTAAAATGCTTTTAAAAAGTAAAACTTTGTTTTACCAAAGTTATTATTTTACAAGATACAACGAATAAAAAAGAAGTTACAAAGAATGTCTAACAAATTCTACATCCCAAAATGTTTTCCTTTGTTCAATATTTATTGTTTTTTTCAAGTCAAGTTCTATTAATTATTTGGATGTTACAAAGGGGGACCTCAGAGTCACAAAAGTTGATACCCACCATGAAATATATACCATGAAATGGTAATAACATTGAGATGTTGCTATACCGTTTATACCATATTAGATATATTCATGTGGCAAATAGTTTCACACTGTTTTCAATGTTATTAATTTTTTTAATTAATGCAGTACTTTTCATTTCAAAAGTATTTAAATCACTAGATTATTCAATACTAGACATTACATCATGGTTATTCAATATAAAGCATTTTTTGTCGTTGTTGAATTTCTATCAAAAATAACTACATTACGGTGTCTACTGTTACCATGATGTACAATTACTTGTACCATATATAAGATTTTCTGTCATACACCAGTGGCTTGAGTTAACATTAACGTAATCTTAGTCCAATCATTTCAAGCCAAGCATATAAATAGGATTAAATTCAAATTAAATTCTGAAACACTTATTTAAAGAAAATATTATCTTGAGCTACCCACGACTGATTTCATCTCACATGCTTGCGACTCTGTTCACTCGAAATGTACACAATTTACATTCCACACAACAAGCTGAACTCTATGTGACTGATGAAGAGTAAAAATGCCTGCTTTTGATATAAAACCCACACATAACTTCTGACTTGAAAAAAACCCTTAAGCTGTCAAAGCTATCATAGATACTACAGGACTGTCAAAACCGATCATTAATAATGACAGAGGCAGCCAATACTACAGGCAACTATAGTGTATCAAATTGTACAGTGACAGGGAGAGAAGAATGTAGACTCAAGAAGAGGAAAAGGGCTACTTATATATAAAAATGAAGAAATCAATAGAAAATTGACTGCCCAAAAACTGGGGGAGGAGAGGAAATGACCCCCCAGCTGTAAATGACCCTCTTCAGGGGCCTCACTGTAGCGAGTCTGGCTCTTGGAATTGAGGGAGGGGGAGACGAGAAGGAAGGAAAGGGGGAAGGTTCCAGGAGTACAGTACTTTACAGTCTTTGTCAGCCACAAACACATGGCCCAGCTCAGGAATAACAATATATATCAGCAGTATGTCATCCACAACATAGAGCTTAAAATAACCAGTGTTATTGTGTATGAGTATGAAAAAAAACAACAACTAAGACTTAAGTCTTAGTTTATATAAAGTTTTGGGTGTATATGATAATACAAATAAAAAAGCAAGCTGTACTGTTGAAATCACTTGAGCTTTGCTATTTACAATACATTTATAAAGATTTAGAAAGCTCCCCATTTATTGGCATAGTTTGCTGTATGGTTGTCCAATATATAGAGGAAGAAATATGAAATATTTGATAAAAAAGCAAGTTAAAAATATAAAAAATACAGATCTTGAGATGTATTTTGAGAGAACGGTACTGAAACTAGTTCAAGTCTTACAATTCTAACTAACAGAGAATATCCTCCAGCCACTGAAGTAATGAGATGTAAATCTCAGCATCAGCACTAAGAAAACTTACTTTTAAGCCACTATGGGACTAAAAATGTGGATGTACTGTAATGCTATCTATAATGAGGTACTTTCATTTAAGTCAAAAAACGCCACATAAAATAATACAGAAGCTTACAGAACTAAGTGATAAACTAACCTTTTTAGTTAAAGCTCTTATACACAGGGCACATAAATCCAATCCTGAAATGTAAGAAGGGTAACCTTGTTAGAAAGTGTTTTTTTAAGTTCTGTGTTAAAGCTGGTGTGTTGTATTATAGGACAGCTCAGCCTTTAGGAGCACTACCTATATCTGAAAGGAAACACCCATAGCCTTAAGCTGCTCTCCACATTACAATGATCAACCAAGCCTTTTTTCCAAGAAAGCTCCTCTAGCAAATTCTTTTTTCCAACCTTATTGTAATTTTTTATATACCATGACGATTCAAGTCAATTCCACGATCAGCTACTGCACATGGATGCCTGTAGGCCTATTATTTTGCATGTTCAGCCCTTTGAATGTGTTGCTGTTCATATGACATAGGCATGAAAAGACAGCATTACTTATATGCCTTACAAATTTAACTATTTGGTTTCTGTGATAAACTGAAAATTATAGTTGCTAATAGTGATCATTTAAATATGTCAACAAGCTAACATTAGCAAGCTGGCTAACACAAAGGAGTTTTTTGAGCATGCAAGAATGAATGTGGTAAGAACGATAGTCTTGGAATCATTAGTTTGGGTTGAAAATTACAAACAAAACAGTATTGGGTCACACCGCATGCTACACAGTTACAATATAGCTTCTTTGGGGAAGAAAGAAACATAATCAAATATGAATTAATATTAATATTTCAATAAAATTATAACAAAATACATTCATATTATTTTAACTAAAAATATTAGACAAAAATTATAATATACACAATTATTATAAATTATAAGTGTAAATGTATTTATTTAAAAGGAATAGTTCTCCCCAAAATGAAAATTTGCTGAAAATGTACTCACCTTCAGGCCATCCAAGATGTCGATGAGTTTGTTTCTTCATCACAACCGATTTGGAGAAAATTAGCATTATATCACTTGTTCACCAATAGATCCTCTACAGTGAATGGGTGCCGTAAGAATGAAGCTGTTATTATTCCAACAGCTGATAAAACAATATAATAATCCACAAGTAATCCATATGACTCCAGAACATCATTAACATCTTGTGAAGTGAAAAACTTTTTGTGTTTGTAAGAAACATTTATAATTGTCATGTTTTACTGTTAACTGAAACGATTTAATTGTCGCTTCTGGCCAAAATACCATTTCATAATCAATAATAATGCTTCCTCCAGTGAAAAAGTGCATCATCTGTTGTCCTCTCACATCAAAATCCACTGAGAGATTTTCTTTGGAACCGTTTTGGGCTGTTTTCGCCTGTAAACAGTGCTTGATCTGTGTATATTCCTCTCCTGATTCAGATGAGACGGATTCACTGGAGGAAGCGTTATTATAGATTGTATTTTAGCCAGAAGCAATGGTTTGAAGTTTTGGTTTTGAAATATCTTAATGATGGATTTGTTTATAAAACACAAGTCGTTGTGAGGATTATTGTGATAATTTTATCAGCCGTTTAAACTCTCAGTCTGACGGCACCCATTGACTGCAGAGGATCTCTTGGTGAGCAAGTGATGTAATGCTACATTTCTCCAAATCTGTTCACATGAAGAAACAAACTCTACATCTTGGATGGCCTGAGGGTGAGTAAATTTTCAGCAGATTTTCATTTTTAGGTTATCTATTCCCTTAAGTTATATAGCATTAATTATATCATACAAAATGATAAAACAATAATATTATTTAAAAAAAAGAAATATATATATATATATATATATATATATATATATAT
>NW_015631716.1:539661-541667 GCF_001515625.1 Sinocyclocheilus rhinocerous
TATATATATATATATATATATATGTTGTTTTTTTTTACTGTATTTTAAATGTTAAAAACCCAAGCTTGTTGAACACTGCTGACAAACAATCTGTCTGCAGCACACAAAAAAAACATTAGGAACCGTTTCCAAATAAATAATGTTTAATAAATAATGCATCCCTTAAACTTTGAACAATATGAAGAAACAGTTTGAATTAATTCAAACGCCGGCAGCACAGCAGTGCACACTAAAATTCCAACAGGCAGGGGTTGAATGGCAATCGCCACTGTGTGACAATCGCATTTATTTTGATGTGACTTTGTGAGAGACCGAACAAAGGCTGTTCACTTTTTAGCCGCCCGAGTCCAGAGAATAGAGGATGCATTTCGTTTGTGATTGTGCAGGGTCCATTAAAGACTCAGTAATTAGTAGTGCAGCAGAGGTCAGGCATGCTAAATGAGTCTTAGTCTAAGTACCCTAATGTTAAAACTTTTCAAAGCCTTCTCTTTATTTGTTGCTGCTTAAAATTATTTTAGTCTAAAATCTGTTATTTCCTTAAATTGCGGAAGAATCGTCAAAAGCTGAAGTGCAAAAGTCTGCCTGCTTCAGTCTGTGCAGCCTTGACTCAGAGTATGAGCGAGTGCTGGCAGTGCACTAATCACATGCAGTTCCTTGGTTCGCTCAGTTCATTCATATTTGCATATCCTTAAAAAGACACGCACCACATTTCCGTTTCAACACAAGCAACTGCTGACAGTTTTATGCATTTACGGTACTGACCCAAATCTGACAGACAGAAAAAAGCATATCATCTTTGTTTTCAAGCTCAAAAGCACAACTTTCTTTTTAAAACAAGTTTGAAAGCATTAGTTTGAGCTAAAACATGCAATGTCTCTACAACCCAACTGTATAAATAACCACAAAAAGCACACTGTCATATCACGGCACACTTAAAAACTAAGTATAAACATTTAAACGTGAACAAAGCCAAAGATTTGCCCTGTGCACAACATCCTGCAGAGGTAGTAAAACAGGAAATACAAATGCAATCCCCCTTTGATAACATAAAGGCTAGAAAAAAAAACACTTTTAAGCAAACTATTTTGTCTTGTACTTGCAATGTTTTAAGCCGGTCCGGCACTCTGGTTTTAAAGAGATGGGTTTCCTTTAAGCTACCCGGCGCAGATGGTCCGCAACAAGTCTCCTGGAAATACCTGAAGTCAGCATATTCCTCTTCCAGCAAGTCTACTCAGACATGCACACTGTCCCCTGTGCTATCAACAACAAACATGTCAGCCGACCTACCCATACACGCCTGCACTCGGCACTTTAAATCCAATGTGTGAGTCGCTTTTTTTCTAGCCCCACTCTTGGCTCACTGGAGACCACTTAAAAAAAAAAAAAAAAAAAAAAAAAAAATTCAGGGTCAGGTGGTTCCCAACAGGAATTCTGGTTGGCTAGAGAGGACTTGCAGAATGTTGGCAGCCGTCCAGGAGGCTGTCTTGCAAGCAGCGCTGGAAATTCGCAGTAAACCACATCTTCACCCTTATATCCATAGTACGGAGTTCATTTCCACTACAGAGAGTGTAGAGAGGGGAGTGGGGGAGGAGTGAAGGGAACGGGATGGGGTGGGAAAGAGGAATCTACTGTAGCATTGGGTACTTTACAACACATATGAACAATATCGATGGAATGACTTTCAGAATAATTTTTTCCAACAGTTGAATGATAAAAACATTGAGAGATAATCAGAATACACCTTACTTTAAAGAGCTTGAGCATTTAAACCATCAGATGACAAAACTGCAGTGCATGATTATAATAAACTGAATGTTATGGTCTGTTAGTGTGAACTACAGTTCAATCATGACAACTCTCGAAAGATTTTAGCATGGTGATGGATATGACAATGTTAATGTATTTGGTCTTGGCGGAATAGATCTGCTACGCTGCTGCTGAATTGCTGCTTGCTGTTGGTTATTGCTGTAGTTGTAGATTATTGCTGCTGCTGCTGCAAGCAAGTA
>NW_015631716.1:541707-550459 GCF_001515625.1 Sinocyclocheilus rhinocerous
AGGAATCTCTAGTGAATGCTAGCCAGCCATATAAATGCAAGGCAGTAAGCATTGGCTGCATATGCAGCATGAACCAATCAGCTTGTGCCAAGTCGTTTAACTCGCTGAATATCATCAGTTACGTTAACAACCCATCAGCCTGCGCCATCTAGAGTTTCATGACTGAACTATATATTTATCGTTCTTGTTGAAAACCGACCTTAATGCTCAAGTACCCCATAATTTGTTCCTTAACTCATATTAAACAGGAAAAACAACTCTGGGGAGGGACTATCTATTTGATTGACCAATGACAGACAGGAGGAGTGTTCTGGAAACCTATTTTGGTGCCACTAGTGGAACAGAAATCACACTGCATGTTCAAGTCAAGGCACATCACAACAATTTCAGCCCTGCACGTTGATTCAACATGGCACAGACTACTTAACCAAAAAAAAAAGTGAAATGATGATATAACCTTTGATTGTCTTCCTGAAATGTCACATTCTTGATCTTGGATTATTCCAGATGTCTCCAATAATTAGCAAAGTACTTTAATAAGTATTATAGTTAAACAGTACAAAGGGCAAATGGGGCTGTTCTTGGGGTGGTCCAACTGGGACAACCACGCCAGACCCCGTCCTTTAAGAGGGCGCCACATCCTCTACTTGCACTTGGCCCCGTCTCATGAATGACCTTGGTCCTAACCAGGAGCTACAACGGACCAGTATTTTTTTCTTTTGTCCACACAAAAACACTCTCTCAATCACAACTAGGTATACACCGATACCGAAAAATTGATACTATTTTCATTTAATGGATATTACAATTCTACTATTTTGTATAAATGACTTCTAAATAAACCATTAAAAACTAATGCAAAATACAGTAAATAAGCATGCAAATATATAAAAAAAAATAAAACCTTATACGTGGATCAAACTGCCATTACCAATTTTAACGCCGCTGATTGGCCACTTCATTCATAACAAACATGCCTGTGCATGGTTATAATGAGGAAACCAGTCGATTTTCAGTGTGAGAAGAAGCCAGCAAGACGTCTCATGAAATAAATGGTACCTTCATGCGAGATCAAATGACTCATCAAATACACTTGGCTTTCGCAGAATTTATTCGGCACTCTGTCGCCCTGGCAAACGTTCCTGCTATCATAGAAATGCGGACAGGCTCCCTATCTCTCTTCCTCTGGGACAGTGGTGAGCAGTGGTACTCACCTCCAACTTCCACTTGGCCAGCAACTCCTCCCTGGTCCTCTTGCTAATGTAATAAGGGTCACCAGCCTGGAAGGTTACTCTGGGCATGGGTCTTTGACGGAGGCTGACTTCCCAGCCCACTCCCCCACGGAGCCTCCCTCGAGCTCCCTGTTTAAAGGGACAAAACCAAAATAAAAAGGAAAAGAAAAAAATTAACGACTGTTTCTCTCTCTGTTTTAGTGTACTTATCTATCTGTGCGATCCTAAATGAAGGAAGGAAGTAGGTGGTTTGTCTGTGAACGATTTTGGAGCATTTTGCGAATGGGCTGGTGGGGGACTCTCAAACTAAGGGTACTCATCGGTACAGAGAGGGTTCAAGCGGCCCGACAAATCCCATCTGCCCATGGCTGGTGATGAATAGGGACCCTTGTTTTTAAGCAGAGGACCAAGTGTATTTGATATTTCACCATTAGGGTACCATTTCTTTCATAATCAAGTGGCAGGAAAAACAGGTTCCACATTAATGTCATCTTTGTAGGAATTTTCTTCTGAGATCTTGAGCAATTATTGGAAAAGTTTGAATTTTGACAGACAGAAACACGCAAACATACACACATATATCACAGACAGGCGCACTACAGGAAGACAGTTTTACCTCATTCTTTGCAGAGTCCCCACCCTCATCCTCCTTGTGCTCCACGTCTAGAGGGAAACAGCCACAAGAACAAGCGATTACCTGAAATGTTTCTGAAAGTCCGGATTTGTCACAAAGGAAATCTGTCTTCATCAATCTGCAGTATAAGGCCTCAATGATATTTTTGCATCAACACAAAATTTCACAAGGCTTTTATGTGGAAGAGCAAGCATAAAATAGCTTTGAGCCAAAATAAACGATTCTCATTTGTGTGCTTGTACTTGTAAAAGAGTTTAAATAAAGAGCTAAGAAGCCAAAAGCAGCAGGAAGATGGACCGTTTTAGCTCGAGGTCTTCGTGTTACTAAATTAAAGTCTTGGAGAACTTTAGAAACTAAGTATTAATGTCAGTCAATCACTATCAAAAAGACTTGTTAGTACATATACTAAATATGTGCTGTGAAAATTGCCACAGGGCAATATGCACTTACATATAACATGATGGTTTCTTTGTGTATGACACCAAAATATTACAATTTAAAAAATAAAATTGAGATCTATAATTCATATGTTACTGCCCATCATGATACTACTAGAGCCAGCTGTTCTATCTGTACTATAATGTTTAGACATTAGGTTTCAATTTTGTGAATGACATTAGGTTTCAATATTATTTTAATGATTTTGAGGCTATTTTGGTTCCATACTTTTTTTTTTAATAAAGGTAATATTTAAATGAGTGCATGAAAGAATCCTAAATACCTCATGTTGCTAATCATTAAGTATGAATGATGAACAGGACAACTTCATATAAATAGATCTGTGGGATTTAGACCAGGCTTACAGGCAATCTGTCACAGCATATTCATGACGTCGCTATACTGACATGAAGCCAAAAGAAGTAGACAGCACCCATTTTAATAACCCAGTAGCCTAAGGAAGATCTGTTTGAAGTCTATCAAAGCTCCATCACCCAGCCACATCCCAACACTTGAGCGTCGAGAGGCCGTGGGCAAAACCTGAGAGCTTGTTTTCTTCACAAGAGCCATCAAAAGCCTGCCAGTGAAGTACCACACACACCCAGCCAAAACCAAAGGTCTTGACCCGCGAGTCCTCTTCACATTTACAGCGTGCAAATCCGCTCTCGCTGCATCTTTCTGTCTCTTCCTCTTTTCTCAGTCGCTCGACGGGAATAAGCAATCCGTCTGTACGGTGAGGAAGGGGTTCATTCCACCGAGACTGCCAAGGTCACTGGGTTTGTGAGCGTGGTTGGCACACTGTGCCCATCAAGCCTCCGGCGTGCCAGTTTGAGCACATGCCAGCCTGCATGTTTAGAGCGTCCATTTCCCCTTCACTGGACTGAAATCCGTCCTGTGCCCTCTAGGTAGAGGTATAAAAAGACACAGGTACGGCTGTACTTGCCCATTCTCTGTCAGTCAAAGCAAGATTTATCTTTTTGACTATACAGAGTTCATTAGGGCTGGGTATCGAGTTCGATACTTTTTAGGCACCGACCGAATTGCCTCGATACCATCGAGTATCGAAAAACGTCTTGTCGTTCGGTACCAAATTTCGATACCTAAGGGGTTAATCTCATCAGCGTCAGTGAGCCAATAAACCTGCAGCACTTGCCGGTGTGTTCGACTAGAAAAACCAAAGTTTTTTTTTTAGATAATGTAATCTTGTTAAAATTGATTTCATAAAATTGGTATCGAAAAAAGTATCGTTCAGAAACCGGTATCGAAGTCAAGGTATCGGTATCGATATCGAAAATTTTTGAACGATACCCAGCCCTAGAGTTCATGATTCAATAAAATCTTTGGTGGGATTGAACTAATGATTGACAAACAGCTTATAGGTGCAATTATCTTTTAGCGATTAGTGTCGGGCTAATGAAGTCTGGCAAACAGAGGTAGTGACTTTAAGGCAGCTTTGTTGTTGGTATCTGTTCATGGGATTCTACTGAGCTCAGCAAAACACACTAATCAGGACCCAAGAGTTCCCTCTTTATACCTCTAGAATTGAACAACTGTATACAATCAATCAATACTCTAGGACAGGGACACTAGGGGGATCCTTACAGGTGAAGTACTCTTTAAAGGGATAGTTCACACAAAAATTAAAATGGGGTATATGTCGAATGCCACCTGACCAAACTGGAAAACAGGTCTCATTTCATCTGCTTGTCGAAGAAAGTGCTTGTCAGCAGTATGAACTGATGGTGATATCTATGGACTTTTAAGGTAATCAGCTAATCTAGCTAGTTGTTGTTATTGTTGGCATTTATTCAAACAGCTCCATATTTAACAGAGCACATACAAAACACTCGAACCGGAAGCAACAAGACCTGTTTTACAGAATACGGAAGTCTGTTGCGCATAACCTCCATTTGCTGTTTATTTACTCAATCTCAGGCCATCCAAGATGTAGGTGACTTTTTTTTCCAGCAGAACAGTAAAGTAGGTTTTTAGCTGAAACCGTGGTCCTTGGTGAGTCATAAAATTTAAGTCAATGCCTACCTTCAATTTGAGAGTCAAAAAAGCATATCAGGCAACACAAAATTAATACATGTGGCACCTGGCGATATATTGAGGTCTATGCAAGAAAATAATCTTATGATACCAGTTTTTGCCAACTCATACAACGTTGCAGTTCCTCCAACACAACACTGAACTGAGGAAACAGTTCCGTCTTGAACCGAAGAACTGGTGAGCCGCTGATACGAGCATCAAGGTGAGTTGTTCAAGACTATTTTATTCACTTTACATGCTTTACTGTCAGGAGCCACGGGTATTGATTTTGTGTTGCCTGATATGCTTTTTTATTTTTTTCTCAATGTGATGGCAGCCGTTGACTTGCATTTTATGAATCTCCAAGGACCATGATTTCAGCTAAAAATCTTCTTTACTATTCTACTGAAGAAAAGAAAATCACCTAAATTTTGGATGCCCTGAGGATGAATAAATTTAAGCAAATTTTCATGTTTGGCAGCTCCAATGAATTAGTCAGTGTAAATGCACCTTTATAGCTATCACAGTTTATTGGTCAAGGACTCTTATTTTGTCAAGGTTTTGTTCTGTTGTGTTTGTCTTCATCGCCTAAGTTTATTTCCTGTTTCCTCTGTTACCACTGTGTCTAGCTGGTTGTCGTGATTATTGATTATGTTCCCACCTATCCCTTGTTGTACTCCTCAGTGTATTGTGTATTTAATCCTTCATCAGTTCACATTGTCGGTTATTGTCTAAACATATGTGTTTAGCTGTTGCATTTCTCTTCATGATTTGGATTACCTTCTTCTCTGTTTTTGTAAATAAATGCTGCACTGAGATCCACCTCTCCTCATCTTTGTCTGACCCACGCTGTGACAATAGCATTGTTAGCAGTGCTAGCAAACATACTTTGATTATTTGGTATATGACGTTTTACTGGATTTCCAATTATAAATTGACTGTCTAGACTTCATAGCATTTTACATTGGTCTACATGTTGGCGTCTATCACCATAAAGTAGGTTAAGGGGATCAGTGTGTAAGTGCCCTGGGCATTGTGCCATGCACCTGGCATGGCCCCCACTGAGAGAGTGGCCACAACACAGACCTGCTGTCTCTCCATGCACTGCACCCAATCAAGGCAGGCTGCCAGAAGAGACGTGGCTTTGTCTACCCGGCCTTCACTTACTGCTCTCATCAAGGTCAATACCTGACTTCACAGTATGGAAAGAGAGAGAGGTCTGATAATTGGCATCGCCATCACACTGGAGCGCAGTGCTATATTCAGGAGCATCTCAGAAACACTGTAGAGCCATGGCAAAAAATAAACATATGTTTTAGCTGAGCTGTGAGCTTGTGAATTGTAACAAGTGATGAAATGAAAAAACAGGTGCTGTGCGATAATACTGACAACTAATAGTCGACACAACTTTCTATTGCATTGTCTTTTGTGGCAGAACACAAATCAAACATACAGCGCAACAATGTAATTCACAAACAAATCACTTGATTTGCTTTTTAGGAATCATTCAAATTATTTTCTGAATCAGTGAGAATACTTTTTTTAAAGCAATACCAAACATTAATAGTTCATCTCTTAACTTTTTCCTAGTTAATGCATGATTGTTATAAATAATGTTAATGTAATGTTAAATAATGTTAATCAAATAAAAAAAACATTATTTATAAGCAATGCTAAATGTTAAATGTAATATAAAATAATGCTAAATAATGTTAATAAAAATAAAATAATAGGCACATGTGTAATTATAGGTTCAGCATTTGTGTAGATGCCGCTCTGATCAGTTTCAATTAGGTTTGAAGGTTCTGATCAATTTTTAGAAATACTAAAGAACAGAATATAACAGTTATGATGTTAAATTGATATTAATAAATAAATATTGCATACATATATTAATTTAATCACATTTGTTAACAGCACTGTTAATAACTGAAACTTTTGTATTTTTATTTATTTTAACACTTGCTTATGTATTTCTTTAAAAAATACTCCAAGTTCCCTTGGTGAGTGAAGTTCTAGATGTTCAGAGTGTGTTCTGTACTGCTTATGTTTCAAAAATAAAATAAAATAAAATAAGCTTAAATTTGTATGTATAGTGAAACTTAACTACTGTAACTACTGACTGACTTTGTGTGTAAAGACAAACATTCAGAACAGTTTTCTGGTGATGAATGGTACTGAAAAAAAAAATCCAAACAAAAATATGTTGGAAAACATGGATATGCGGCAGAGGTGATTGGTGCCTCCATTTGAAAAACAAAATCCTGTATGAAACGCTGCTGGAGAGAGAGTCTTGCCAAATCGCTTCTGTACACGGTGTGGGAGGCTGGTGTCTTTTGTATGCAAATTTGATTTTTGGGAGCGTAATTACTCTGATTTAAATATTAATGTACTCATTTAACAATAACTATTTGTCCTTCAAGTTAATAGTAGCAGCAAAGCCTCCAAAACCATTTTACAATCCCACTTGTTTTGTGACTAAATACTGCATTTTTTTATCATGACGATGACACATTCTTGGTCTTGGGCCCATGAGTGGCTCAGTGAGCAGACAGCTGTGAAACATGATGCAAAGAAGGCTGAGCATAACTCACATTTAGTCGGCCGCTCCAGTTTCCGTCTCCCTTGTTTCTTGCGAGGCAGAGTTGGCAGTGTCTCCTCTTCGTACTTCTCAGAGTCCTGGCTGGAGACAAATCCGTTCTCCAGGGATGGGCTCAGGCTTGAATCAGAGGCCGACTCGGCCTGACAGCCCGACTGGCATGGGAGCCCGTTTTCCGCAGCATTCTTGTCCAGTGTAGGGTGGCGACCTTCACACGATTTGTTCTCATGCCTCTCAACATCTCCATTCTGGGACTGCAAAGACGACTGGAGCTCCACCCCTTTGTGCTGCTTAGCCACGCCCACCAGCTGATCCACTGGCCCGTAACACTCCACCTGCAGCAGAAAATTACATAATCAGATTGGACAGTCATGCATCTACAACCTATTATTAATCAGAAGCTCTGATAAACAATAGCAACTCCCTACAGCACAATAGATTCAATATTTTAATTAAATTTGCCCTCCAACACACAACAAACCAAATTTACCATAACAATCCTCTTTTTATGATTATAAGCGTCATTACTGTACCAATGTCAACATGCAAAAACAAAAAGCCCAAAAACCAGAACTCAAATTATATATACCGTACTTCACTTACACACTGAAAAATATGCACCAGAAGGGAAAAATTTATACAGAAATATATATTTATTTTCCACTCTAGTACATACGTAGTGTAATATTTCATATTTTAATATTTTTAAGTACCATTTTTATATGCGTCTATAACAGCACTTAAGCAAACAGTAATTAATTTGACTCATTCAAATCTTGTGAGTCTTTTAACTGATTCATTAAAAGCATCATTCATTCATGAATCAGACACTGTTTGCTCTGTATGTTTATGTTTTGCATGCAGTCAGTGAAGATGAGGCAATTAGAAGGTGTTTTGTCATCATAGGTTGTGTTGGGGGTTTTCCGTGATGCTGTAGATTCAGTGCCTGTGCTAACAGTGCAGGAAACCCTGAAATCTTATTTTGAGAATTTTATCATCTTGTAACATCACGCTAACAAGGTAGAGGGATGAGGATTTTAATAAAACTGTCATTAAAACACCCCCACTTTTAATATAAACTGCTTTTCCAGTAGGGTTCCTGATAATAACAGCCATATACCTTTACTTACTTCAAAATGGTTATGAATCACAGAGCACAAATTAAAGAGGAAGACCCAATTTGCAGTAAAAAGTCAAATCTTTCATTTGCAGTCGTCTCGTCTTTCGTCTGCTCAGTGTAAGGCCATTTCCGATGTCCTTGTGTTGACATCAAAACTACCTATCTGAACCATCTAATCTAATCTGAAACAAAGAAGACAGGAAGCTCTTCCTACACATTAAGTGTAATGCGAGTACAATGTTTCTAAGCATCTGTCTACAAAGAAACACAAAAATAGCACAATAACAAACTACTTCTACTTTACTATTACTGCAGTATGGGCATGAAGAGTAGAGCTTTAAAACTTCATAAATTATCATAAACGTGGCTCACATGATGCCACATTTCAAGTCCTCTGAAGTATTTGCTTTGTGTGCCTTCATAAGAAATGATGTCAGTTTGGTTAAAAAAAAATATTTTCAATAAATCAGATTATCCCGTTTACAAAACCACACATTTACAATCTACATGTTTTGAAGTGTTTTTTTTTTAGTATGTATATACAGTGTATATATATATATATATATAGTAATATTTTGAATTAGTTATTCCTATATTTCAACTTTTAATTTTAATATTAGTTTTAGTAATTTTGTTTTGATTTTTGTCATTTTTATTTGTTTATATATATATATATATATATATATATATATATATAT
>NW_015631716.1:550914-553866 GCF_001515625.1 Sinocyclocheilus rhinocerous
TATATATATATATTTGCTCACAAAATTGAAATTGCTCTCAACAACCTTAACGATATGGTAACAACAGATAAAGCTCACAGATTTTAAGCCAGTAAGGACTTAAATTGGTTCTGTTCCTCACAAAAAACAATCAAATAACTTTCAAACTTTTCAAAATCAAAATAACTGTTTTCTGTTTTATTCTAATATATTTTAATATCTATTTTATTCCTAATATATTACATCTTAAAATAGTTATATCTAATATATTTTAAAATCTTTTTTTTTTCTGTGAATTTTCAGCAATACTCCAGTCTTCAGTGTCACATGATACTCCAGAAATATTTCTTAATATCATCAATGTTGAAAACAGTTGTGCTGCTTAATATTTTTGTGGAAACCAAAATACAGGATTCTGTGAAGTTCAAAAGAACATTTATTTGAAATAGAAATCTTTTATATTATACATGTCTTTACTGTCTCTTTTGATCAATTTACTGCATCCTTGGTGAATAAAACTTTTAATTTCTTAAAAAAATGTTTTTTTGAATGGTAGCGTGTAGAAGAATAAAAATGCCATCAAGCCACCTCAACTACACAAAGGCCCTGTGCTGTATGACTATACATCCTATACACAAAGTGATTCATCTTTAACCCTTAACATAAATCACTCATTGAATCCAACCACCTGCTTAGCATTTGCGCGGGAAGCCAGACGAGAGGCTGGTGATACTGAGAAAAACAGACTTCGAGCCCGCAGAGAGTTGAACCGCCAATATGACAGTGGCATTTCTCTTTAGAGGAGCAGCTGCCACTTCGCCTCGCTGCCTCAGGATGTCAAAGCCATTCTCATGAAAGAAAAATCGAACAGTCATCTGACACAATACAACCGTTACTCTACTCTAGTGAGAGGAAACACATAATCTCCCAAACAGCTGCTGGATGTCTTATGTCTTGATGATGACAGAAGATTTAAAACAGTCAAGTTGTTCAACGGCATACTTTTGATGTTCTAACTTGTCATAGCAAGACTCTGGGTGACTCTGGAAAACTTGACTAAAAGCAGGGTTACAGCATTGTAACACCGCCCACAAATGCTGGATTCTAGGTTTCTACTTTCTTTAGTGTTTATTCTTTCCATTTGCTTCATTTTTCATTTGACATTACAGAGGGGAGGTGGTATGGGAGGAATGTTGTACATTTGTCTGAGGAGAGTCAGTTGGTGCTGTGAGAACGTTTTTAAGACCCCCGAAGTCTCTTCAAAAAGAAAATAGGGGTGTCTGTACATACAATGTATTACTGTCCATTAATGTCAATATTACTAATGCTTACTGTAAGGGATTTGAGCAAACACTTAACTCTAAGAATTAAATGTAACTATTCACGCACAGACATGATACTCAAATCTTGTGACTTTTTGAGGAGTGGCATAATATTATTTTCAAGTGATTTATGGACTTATTATTTTTATCTGATGGACAATAAAATGGGGGGGGATTCCATAGACATTTAAGAGCCATTCTGATAAAATGCAGAGCTCCAGACAAAAAAGTCAGTGAGAAACAAATCAGTCTGATTTGTCAGCAGTGGTTTTGTTAACCGGATAAAACGATTCATTAAGAACATCTGAGATTAGGGCTGCACGATTAATCGAATGCGATTGTCATGCGCATTTTGTTGATGATGATGCAGGACATAATTTCTTGTCATTAAATATTTAGTGTAAATTTGTGCCAATTTGATGTTGCTCTCTAGTGATCCTAACCATAAATGTTTTGTATTTCGTCTGTTTGGGAAAAATACATAAATAAAATTATGTGTTCATTATGGTTTCAATACGTCACTGTCATGAACTGCATGTAGGCACGAAGATTGAGGGTCCAAATGCAGTTTTAATGAAGGGGTAATCCACAATCATAGTCAAAGAACAGGCAAGATCATACACAATAAGACAATCCAAAACAACGACTGAGTTGAACGCTCAGGCAAAACACTAATCCAGAGTACAGGCATAATAACAAGACCAGGAACCAAGACACGGGGGAAACAGCATACTAGGCTTAGAAATGCAGTACAGACACTAGCAAGATGTAGCAGTGAATGACAGCAAGAACCAGGCTTATATAGGGTGAGCTAACAATGCTAATGAGACACAGGTGCAAACAATGAGTGCTGATGAGACCAGGCAGAGGATTATGGGGAATGAAGTCCTTGATGGAGTGGCAGTAATCAGGGATGGAGTGCTCTATGGTGGCCATCATTTTTTTGGTAAAATACTTAAAAGTTTTTTAGAATACCATATTACTGACCACAGCAGTAATATGTTGTGAATATGTATCTTTAATGACACGTTGTATAATAACAATCAGTCACAACAACCAGAAATATACATCACAGTTTGGTTTCTGGTTCATTTCATTCAAATCAGTCATAAATTAAAAACAGCTGTTTTGTGAATCTTTTTGACTGATTCATTAAAAAGAACCGATTCATACGAGTCTTTTTTTTCTCAAATTAAACATGGTTTTGTTCTCTCTACTGAGATAATGTCTAACAAGTAGTGCTGTGTTCGATACATCGATACGACGATGTATCGTCACAGAGATTTGACGATACGAGTACAGCTGGCCCTGTATCGATATTGTGGCACTTGTGCAGCAGTGGACCACACTTAATTTGAATACAAGAACAAAGTTTAAAATTTAGTAGAAAAGTGCAAGGTTTCTAATAAATAATGAATAGAGCATAATATATAGGCTACAACAAGGTTTAATCTGGCCGCAGAGGAACACTACTGGGTTGCCTGGTATAAAGAGACGTAATCCCCAAAACAGAGCTTCCCACTTGCGCAATACGGAAATATCTGCTAAGTGTGCTACTTATCTTTGTCAACCTGGCAACCAAGTGTACGCACTCTCTCTCCACTGTGGATAAACGCGCTTGCTTTCTGAAAACACCGCTTAGCTTGCAGTT
>NW_015631716.1:554325-557543 GCF_001515625.1 Sinocyclocheilus rhinocerous
AACAAGGTTTAATCTGGCCGCAGAGGAACACAACTGGGTTGCCTGATATAAAGAGACGTCATCCCCGAAACAGTTTTAGCTTGCAGTTTAGCGATCTCCACTTCAATATTCTATTCTCAGAAAAGTGTAATTCATCAAGTGTTCATTTATGAGAGAGAGAGAGAGAGAGAGAGAGAGTGAGGCTGTGTATGTATGAATGACCACCGTTTTGCCGCGTTTCTCTATTAACAGTGAAGCTGTGGCTTTAATTCCTTTAGAAACAATGATGTTACCAGCTCCTTGTTGAGAAAGATAATGTAGCTCTTGAGCAATTAAGCTATTTAGTTGATAAGAAATGGCACAATAGCATGCAGTGTTTAATAAACAGCTGTTTTACTAAATTCTGCTGAGGTGAAATTCAGTGCAGTCCTGTATCGTTATACGTATCGTATCGTGGCCTCTGTATTGTGATACACATCGTATCGTGACTTTGCTGGTGATACACAGCCCTACTAACAAGCCATACATAGATGTACTAGAGGTCTTCACGAGTCCACTTGGATCCGAAAACCGAGGTCCGACCCGAGACCCGAGGTCGGGTTCGGGTCCAAAACTTTGACTAGTACCTCGGACACGGGTCGGGTTCAGTATTAGCGGCCTCAGGTCTCGGGTAATTTAAAATAAACATGCTTTTTCCAAATGGACCCGATTAGACCCGAATTCTTTTAAACTATCCCAAATGCGTAGGTTACTTTCACTTTCGCGTTAAGTGAGAAACGCACATATAAAAGGAGCATACATTTGTAACCTCGCACACAGAAATCATCTTATAGATATGAGGTCCATCAGGAAAATCCACTTGCTTCATTAAGCTGCGTGTTCATGCAGGGCTTTTCTTTTTTGTGTGCAGAAGCCTTTCGCCGGAGATCAGGTTGCAGATAACACTAGCGAATCCATGAATTATTAGGCTATCGATTTATTTTTTTATCAAACTATCACGTTTATTTTTCAAATCCACTGGTCACAATTGAAAGCCAAGCTCAGAAATAACTTGTATCCATCAGACAGGCACTAATATAAAGTAGCCTAATAATAAATTGAATAAATGTTAAATAAATCAAAGTAATGGAAAAGTGGACAAATCAGTCAGCAGGACCCGGGATTTTTCCTGACTGACTGCAGGGCTGCAGGCTGTACACACGTCAATGCCGTTTACGTTCGGGTCCAGTCAGGTTAAAAAAATAAATGCCGTCAGGTCGGGTCGGACTCGGGTCTAATTTCATTGGGTCTGTCTCGGGTCGGGTTTTTCTTTAAAAAAAATTAATTTATGCACGTCAGGTTCGGGTAAGAAGTGATTCAGGTCGGGTACAGATTTTAGGACCCTAGAAGACCTCTAAGATGTACACAATGTTTTGTCGCATGTTTTGACATTTTTGTCACATATTTTATTTTTCATTCTGGGGCCTTGGTAAGCATTAAAAGGACAGTTCACTCAAAAATGAAAAATCTATCATCATTTACACAAACCTGTATAACCTTCTTTCATTCTGTTGAACATAAAAGAAGACATTTTGTAGAATGTTGGTAACTAAACAGTTTTGGTGCCCATTGATTTTCACTGTATGGACGGAAAAAAAACTGCCTTTTTTCAAAATGTCTTCTTTTATGTTCCACAAAGGATAGAAAGTCATACAGGTTTGGAACACCATAAGAGCAAGTAAATGATGACAAAATTTTCGTTTTTAGGTGAACAATGCCCTGGCAACCAACCACCCACCTCACCCAAGCGTTGCAATGGCACGTTTTACATGAAAAATGCATGTTGTCTTCAAAAAATATAAAAATCTAGCCCTTAAGTTCAATAGACGACAGAAATGCCTGGAAAACCATGAAACAATGGCATTGGCTGCAGTCCAGTGATCAAAACAATATGTTATGCTTTGATATTAGCACCTTCCTTATGACCTAGAAACAAATCCCCCCATGTGTATCTGCTGCACAAAGTGAAAAGGAAATAAGAATGGAGGGGGGCTGTTTGTAAGTCCAACTTCCGTGTCTAAAAATAGCACTGTTGAAAACAATGCTATTATTGTTCAAGATGAAAAATAAAGCCAAATTTCAAAGTTCCGGTCATCACTCTTGATACGTCACTTAGAGCCTAGTCTTCCCCAGGCAGCTTCACAATTCCAAGACGTTTCAGCGAGGCAGTCAAACATAGAGTGCTAACAAAATCCTCCACATCAGCAGTCAACACCTCTACGAGAGATGACTCTAACATTATTCTATCTGTCTTCACACGGCTTACATTTCACAGAGTAAGACATCGCTGTCCTTGCAGGACCGCAATTACCTGTTGAAGGAATGGGATAGGAGGATAATACAATCAGAAAGTCCTCAGGGGAAGGCAGGAGAGGATGTGGGGCAACCGAACATCCACATGCCCTGACATGCCCTCTCTGGATTAATTATGCAAGAGCGCAGATTATTTTCAAAAAAGAGGAATACTGGCTCCAGAGAAAGGGGGACGTTTACCAAGGACTGGACGTGGAAAAGAACTGACTTACTCCCTATATTCACTCCTTAAAATTTACTGGGCCCAGGGCAAAGGTTTTATGACTTCTCTCTAGGGCTCAGTGAGTAAGCTAATCTATAGAGGACCTTAGAGGGGTCCCATGACCGAGGACAACATATCCCAATTAACAACATACCCCTCCCTAACAATGGTCCTGCGCTGTTTATCAGGCTGCAAAACAACCAATAACACAAACACTTAAGCTCGTTATACACTGTACGACTTCTTGAATGTATAAAAGTTTGTATAATGTGATCTAAAAGACACAGACAAAGCGGTTGTAATGTGTTCAGTGCTTCATACCACACTGTACGATATATTGTATTGGAATGTTGTTCTTTGCGCGACCATTTCCAGATTACTCCAGAACAAAACGGCCCTGGGGACAAGATGGGCGGGTAGACACTCGTGTGTCCGGGATGCGGGAGAATAAAATTATTCACGGGACTCCCGCAAAATAGAAATATCTAAACATAAAAAAATTGTGAGATTGCGATGAACTGAGATGTCTTTTAGAGATTATGAATGCAGCGCTCTTTGCTGGCATTCTGCCATGCCAAACCATGCACGCAGCAGCCGCTTGCTTTAGTTAAAAATAACAGTGTTCTGTGAATGTTGATGCTTTAATAACAAATATTTATCGGGAGCGTGTATGCTGGGATTTCAT
>NW_015631716.1:557807-558657 GCF_001515625.1 Sinocyclocheilus rhinocerous
TCGGTACTCGGTATCGGCAAGTACCAAAAATAAAAGTATCGGTATCGGGCGAGTACTCGAAAAAGTGGTATCGGTGCATCCCTAATTATTACTCTGAATTAGGCTATACTACTATTACTATCTGTACCCTGCAATAATCATTTACTCAAACTCACTTTTATGAGATGAAAAAAAAAAAAAAAGAAAAGAAAATCGGCCACACATATCGACCCAAAAAAATCGGCATCATATATCGGCCATCGGCTGCCCTGATTGGGCGAGTACTCGAAAAAGTGGTATCGGTGCATCCCTAATTATTACTCTGAATTAGGCTATACTACTATTACTATCTGTACCCTGCAATAATCATTTACTCAAACTCACTTTTATGAGATGAAAAAAAAAAAAAAAAAAAAAAAATGGGCCCCTACATATCGACCCAAAAAAATCGGCATCATATATCGGCCATCGGCTGCCCTGATTTCTACATGTCGGCATCGGCCAGTGAAAAACCCATATCGGTCGACCTCTAGTTTCGTTTTATTAACTATGTGTATTAACAGCATTTGCTCAAGTTAAAGAAGTTGCTAACTTGCTAACATGAACATCTGCTGTTTATTTCTCTGAATGTGCACACTTTTATAGCATTAAAATGTGTATTGTTTCGTTTTGTTAACTAAATGTGTATTAACCGTGTTTGCTTAAAAGCTGTTAACTTGTGGGAGGACACCAGCGCACAGAAGCATTCTTTATTTACATTAGAGATCGACCGATATAGCGATTTACCGATATTTTTCCCGATATGTAAGCATTTTACCATAATCGGATATCGGTCTCTCCGCATCACCGTAGCGCCATTTTGGAGAATATC
>NW_015631716.1:558844-560655 GCF_001515625.1 Sinocyclocheilus rhinocerous
AGTGTAAATACACGTAGAAAACGTATCCTTGTGTCGTGGCTGACACAGAAGAGCATACGCTGCTTGCGTTCAGCAGACATTCTCCAAAATGGGGCTACGGTGATGCGGAGAGACACAGAGGAGACGAATTGTTGAAATAAAGTCGTTATTTTTGTTTTCTTCGCGTACAAAAAGTATTCTCGTGATGGCAGATGGACTATTCTGACAACATCTTTCATACTTTTCTGGACCTTGACAGTGTAATTTACTTGGCAGTCAATGGGACAGTCACAAGCCTCCCGGTTTTCATCCAAAATATCTGAAATTGTGTTCCGAAGACGAACGAAGCTTTTACGGGTTTGGAACGACATGGGGGTAAGTGATTAATGACAACATTTTCATTTTGGGGTGGAGTAACCCTTTAATTTGAATTTTACAGTGACAGTAATTTCTTAATTTATGTCAGGAGTTATGTAAGTGATTTTGCAATTCTTTATTTTTGTTTGCAAAAAGCACATTTATTTTTTCTCAATACTTTTATTTTCATTTGCAAAACTTTATTTTGTTTTGCAATACTTCAATTCTTTTGCAAGTATATGTGGCATTGAATTGACTCCATAATGATATTTCTCTATATGAAACATAGACTTAGCCACAAAAAGACATACGTATTACTGAAAAATGCACAATGCACAATCATCCAGCCTAGGGTGAAGTCAGTATGTATATTAACAATCATTTTGGACAAATATGATGTACTTTAGTGAACAACTATGTGAGTAGTGCTCTGTGGCGCAGCAGGATTTTGAAACGCCAGTTTACGCACACTCATAAGAAAACTATGTGTTCAAAATTCATCAGTCCTATTGGTTCTTCTGTACACATGAGCTGTAAGAGCTGTGTAGAAATGACAAAGGCACTTGCTGACACTGTCAGACCTTTATTGGAGGCTAAGATTCACCACAAAAATTAATTCACAGTCAATAAACGTCACGCTAGGCAATCCAAGACTCACGATTTTAACCTACGACAACAGAAATCCTTTATGACCCCAGAAATTTGTCTCAGATGGTAAAATTATGGTCAAAATTGCTGCCCACTCCAAACTCATCAACACGAAGCTAGGGGTGGTCGCCAAGGCGTTGCTATAGGGTTGCTAAGCTGTTCGGGGTGTGCTTCCCAAAAGCATCATTAGCTGACCAGGGTCGCAAGTTTCATTGAACTCTATTTATAACGACAGAACTTGCGACGATATTTTCTTTTGAGAAACGCACCCATGTGGGGTTTTTAGTTTCTTTGCATTGCATCACCTTCAAAATATGGCTTGGGTCTCTCCTTCAAGTCTATAGGATTCTTTGTCTGTTTGGTTGTCCACCAGGTGCAAATCACAAGTTTGATCAATTACAAAAATTTTTTATTGTAAATGTAATGTCATTACCAGCAACCACATGTTTGCCTGTTTACCCATTCCTTACCACTGCCAAGACTAGTGCCTGGTGGATAAACGAAAATAAACCGAATCCCAAGGGAAGTTGGGTGTTTTGTGGTTTCACACACACACACACACTACCGGTCAAAAGTTTGGGATCAGTAAGACTTGTAATGTTTTTTAAAGAAGTCTATTATGCTCATCAAGGCAGCATTTATTTGATCAAAAATACAGAAAAAAAGAAAAAGTAATCTTGCAAAATGTTATTACATTATAAAATAATGGTTTCTATTTTAATATCCTTTAAAATATAATTTATTTCTGTGATGCAAAGCTGAATTTCCATCAGCAATTACTCCAGTATAAAGTGTCACATGATCCTTAAGAAATCATTCTAATATGC
>NW_015631716.1:561408-569976 GCF_001515625.1 Sinocyclocheilus rhinocerous
TTTCAATTTGAATAAATGAAATCGAGTTTTTCATTTTATTATTTATATTTTATTGTTTAAGACATTGAATAATGTTAATAGATATAACATATAATAATTTATTGTAACAAAATTTAAATATTTTAAAATATTATTTAAATATCAGATGCAGTAAAACTGTTATTTATTGTTAGGTCATGACACTGAAGAACAGTATTGTAAGTGTAAGAGATAATAAGAGAAAAATATAGGACAATATATTTTAAAATCCATAAAAATTCAAACTAAAGATAGCAAGATTTCATGTAGCAAACACAAATTTCTCATTCATTCTTAAGTAAAATGCATATGAATTTTTAAACTAACCAGGCATTGGATATTCATTCCCACAATGTAAGCGTTTACTTTCAAGTGTTTGCCTGGGAATTCCCTGTAAATCAGGCATAAATTCACAATAACTTTACAAAGCTGAAATTATCGATGTTGGCAACAGTTGTGCTGCCAAATATTTTTTTGGAAACCAATACTTTTTCAGGATTCTTTGTTGAATAAAAAGTTTAAAAGAACAGCATTTATTCAAAATATAAATCTTTTCTAACCATATAAATCTTTGCTATCACTTCTTAATTTAACACATCCTTGCGAATAAAAGTGTTAATTTCTTTCAAAAAAAAGAAAGAATAAAAATTTACTGACTTTTAACTTTTGAACGGTAGTGTATATTGTTAGAAAAGATTTATATTTTAAATAAATGCTCTTCTTTTTAACTTTTTATTCATCGAAGAATCCTGAAAAAAAGTATCACAGGTTCCAAAAAAAATATTAAGCAGCACAACAGTTTCCAGCACTGATAATAAATCAGCATATTAGAATGATTTCTGAAGGATCATGTGACACTGAAGACTGGAGTAATGATGCTGAAAATTCAGCTTTGCATCACAGGAATAAATTAGATTTTAATGTATATTAAAATAGAAAAACGTTATTTTACATCATAATAATATTTCACAATATTAGACTTTTTTCCTGTATTTTTGATCAAATAAATGAGCCTTGATGAGCATAAGAGACTCCTGTAAAAAACATTAAAAATCGTTCTGATCCCAAACTTTTGACCAGTAGTGTATATATGTATATATATATATATATTATTTTTTTTAAATTTTTTTTACTAGGGACACACAATATAGTGGTACCATATAAGTTATCAGCCGATATTAAGATTTTTTTATTTATTTATTTATATGTATCAATTTTTGGATATTTACATTCCTGTTCAAAAGTTTGTGGGGTTGGTTGGCAAGTGGTTTTTGAAAGTCTTTTACGCTTGCCAAGGCTGCATTTATTTGATCAAAAATACTGTAAAGACAATAATATTGTGAAATATTATGACAATTTAAAATGTTTTCCATTGTAATTTTTTCCTGTGATGGTAAAGCTGAAATTACAGCAGCCATTACTTCAGTCTTTAGTGTCACATGATCCTTCAGAAATTGCTCAAGAAACATTTCTTATTATTATCCATGTAAAAAAAAAAACCCGTTGTGCTGCTTAATATTTTGTGGAAACCATGATACATTTTTTTCAATATTCTAGAAGGTTCAAAAGAACAGCATTTGTTTAAAATAAAGGTATTAATTTATTTTTTTAAAAAACTGACCCCAGTCTTTAGAACAATAGTGTATTTGTGCCTTCTCATTTCTCTATTTTTACATTTAGATTATCATCATCCAATGCTCACTTAAATTTAATCTTTAAAAACATTAATAATTCAATAACACTGGTATATGTGATGTTAATCTCAAAATTAATATCCATTTTTCATACTGTAAATTGTAATGTTGTAATGCCGAATGTGAAATTTCACAATATTATTGTCTTCACTGTATTTTTGATCAAATAAATCTAGCCTTGGCGAGCGTAAAAGAACCACTCACCAACCCCACAAACTGTAGATATCCAAAAATTGATACAGATAAATTAAAAATATATATATTAAAAAAATTTAATATCGGCCGATAACTGATAATGGTACCACTATATTGTGTGTCCCTATAGTATTTTTTTTTTTAATGCATGTAGACAAAATAGTAGAGTTTAATATTGACCATTTTATAATTTTATCAGCCATAACATGAAAATAATTATCAGCTTATCAGCATTGGACAGAATTTTAATATCGGTTCATCCTTAATTTTTACAGTAACTTAACGACACCAAAATATTGCAGTAGAGTAGACACCAAAACCTAAATTAGTTGAACAAGATTTTTAATATCATTCTACATTCACGTCAAGGTTACTTAGATAATGAGAAAAGCCCGTGTTTGAATGGCATCGTCCTTTTAGCCGAGATAAAGTGTGGGGTGATAACAGCCGTGGAGAGATCCTGAACTCTCTGGGCTCTTTCCTGACACAGTTACAAAGACATTCAGTGGTTCATTCTCTCCCCTCATTCACTTTCTCTTTGTTTAAGACAACCGTGTCTTCCCTCCTCAACAATAGCCACTCTTCGTCCAGCCAAGCACCCTAGGGTGGACGGGAGAGAAAAGATGATCCTAATGTAGCCGCTGCAGCTTCAGGGCTGGGCTGAATGAAACCACCGGCTCTAAATCAGAATGCTAATGAGGATGCTGTCCCTGTCTGCCATGACTACTGAGAAGTCCAGCATGGCTGAAAGATGGCAGGACACCACTGGAATTTCTTATTATTAATGCATAACGAAGCTGATATGAAGCTAAATAAGCAGAGTACAAATAGCACCTCAAGTACTAAGATAAGCATTAGACAAAGATGCCTAAAAATGCAAATATATTTATATTTAAAATGTGATGCATATTTATTTATTTTATTATTTATCTATTTATTTAAAATCTGAATTCTGGAGAGTTAGCATTAACTCTATTCCTGTGAAGGTCTTTCCACATATTTTATGACTAATAAACCCTGCTAGCCTCACACAATGTTCTCATTATGATACAAATAAACAAACAAAGTGTTTAAACAAACACAAACAAAGGGTGTGCACAGAAATCGACATTGCCTTGTGTGAACTCAGTAACACTGTCTACATCTTTGCTCTATTTCTGTCGGCAGCTGGTTATTTAAGGCAAGAACTGTTGCCAAGCAACAGGACTGCGAGCGTAGCGCGGGTCCATGGGTGCAGGGGCAGGGAAGAATGAATTCCCCTGTAAATCAGGCAAACGGCAGCCTCTCCAACACAAGCCAACACCCACGTCACTAAACACTCGTACGAAACAGAGCAGGCACTATCTCTGATAACAATTCACTCATGTTTACTAATTATGTTCACCGGAGCCTCTACGCTGACACCTGATAGCCCCGCAAGTCACTGCCGTGGAAATGAATCATGACAAATTATAATGATATACTGAATGAAATACTGTACTGATAAGATTTGAGGAGAGGCTTAAAGGGACAGTTCACCCAAAAATGCTATTCTTTGAAACATAAAAGAAGATGTTTTCAGCAATATGTTTTTATTTTTGTTCATACAATCGAAGTCACCAAAACTGTTTGGTTCTTCATGAGGGTGAGTAAATGATGACAGAATTTTAATTTTTGAGTGAACTATCCCTTTAATTTTGACACGAAACGTGTCAGACATCTGGAAAATGGAAATGCATAAAAAGAAATTATGCAAGAAAATAAATGAAAATGCGTTCTTCTGGAAAACAAACACTTTAAGAAGTAATCTATCTTGTATAGGGAACCACATTCTATATTGTCATTTAAGACTATTTAAAGGGGTCATATGATGCGATTTCAAGTTTTCCTTTCTCTTTGGAGTGTTACAAGCTGTTCGTGAATAGATAAGATCCCTAAAGTTGCAAAGACTAAAGTCTCAAACCCAAAGAGATATTGTTTATAAAAGTTAAGACTCGTCCATGCCCTCCTAAAACGCCTCATTTAAACACACGGAGGACGAGGACTGTTTCCTGGGAGAGTATAGCCTACAATGCCGGTGTTCCGGTGAATTCAGTTCCCCTGTTTCCCCTTCGGCGCGCATGCTGACCCTATACAGTCTATGATACTGACAAATAATGCTGACTAACAGCCTGTAAGTACGATTTCATATTTAAAGGATTTGCCACTGACTATTCAAAATTACTTTATTTCGCGCAACATTAGATAATTATTCAACTTTGAATAATAGCTACATTAAACTGTATTGTGCGGCTTTCATTTATTTTCAGAATATTCTTAGTATTCTTGCATTATTAAGAAATCAACAATACGCAATGATAGGATTATAATTAAATAGAATATTATATGATATTATTAAACAGACATTTTGAGTGTTTCTACATGACGTTGCAGCTGTCAGGTGGCACAAGTAGGAAGATCTCAGAAAATATGTGTGCCTCACTGTGCTCTCTCTACAAGTAGGACACCAAAGTCCCATGAAATTAGATTTAGAGGTCAATAAATTAGGCGAGTCTATCGTTAAAGGAATAGTTCACCAAAAAATTTATACTCTGTGTTCTGAATTCTTTACTTACTGTAATGTCATTACAAAGTCATACACCTTCTTTTCTTCCAGTGAAAAAAAAGAGGTTTAGCAGAATGCCCATGCCGCTCTTTTCCAGACAATGAAAGTAAATAGTGACCAGGGGGCTGTGAAGCTCCAAAAATGACAAGAAGCATCATAAAAGTCATCTGAATGCGCTATATCCAAAGTCATATGATAACTTTCTATGTGAACCAAAAAAAAATTTTAATTGTTGACTGAAATCTCAATCACGTATACATATTTATTAAACTATGACATATTAAGAAACAGGCTTGACATCTATTATCACTGGTGATCACTATAGTGTCACTGGCTTGTGAATGACATGAGGGTGAATAAATGACAGTATTTAAATTTTTGGGTGAACTATCCCGAACTATTATCCCAGAAAAATAAAAAAATCACAGTAGTAACCATACAGTAGTTTCTGCCCATAACCCACAGATACATTATAGTGACTCAAATAAGGTAACTTGATATTGCTATTTTCATTATTTCCCATATTAATTTATCGTTATTATACAGTAGTAACAATAACTGTAACTATGGTATTTTAGTAAACTCTGGTCTCCACAGTAAATGAATACAAAGGTAATGGAATCATTAACATTCAAACGCTGGTGAGATGTGGCACAGGTACCCAATCACTAGGTCTTAATTGATCACGTGTCTATCATAGTCTATAATTGCATAAAAAGCTCTTTTAATCATCCGCCTACTCGGGTTATTCGGCCGTTATAAATGACAGTCATTTCCAACAGGCCACGGCGGCTTGAAATGAGACCCTCTCAAACCCTAGGTGAGCTGCCTACCTAGACAGCACTTTGGGACATCTTAAGCGTGTCTTTTGGCATTTTGGGGGCATCATAAGCGCGTGCGGAACAGAATGATTATCAAACATGCTGTCTAGGTAGGTAGCTCGTTAGGTTTTTAAACACAGTCATTGTTGCGAGGAGTTACAAATGAACGGTCGTCAAGTTCAAGCGTATATCGCGGTGTATTTAGTCGCACATCTGTAAGAGCAGGAAAAACCACTGGCCACATCGAGCCACCCCCCTCCGTATCGCCCCGAAAAACGGCCAACCCCATGGCGGAGACTTATTTCGATGGCGGCTAAAGGTTCTAGACAAGTGGATCGCAGTGTTAATTACCCGCTTCGCCAAGTTCCAGGCCTGACCCCTTTTTTTGTTTTCGCTGACTCCCGGATCCTCCTTCTGCTTCGCTCTCCCCGTCCTCCACCACCTCCCCAGCCGGCCAGCTCTCCTCCGGATGCTCCGCTCACGCTGACTGCAGAGGCCAGCGCTCCGAGTGCAGCTCCGCGCGGGTCCTAAAGACAGTCGATTACGGGTATACGGCTGATTTCACGCAGCCGCCATGTTGAAATCGAAAGCGAGGCTTCGGAGAGAAGAAACCCGGAAGTATTGCGTTGCATTGCGGTGAAGCGTGTGATTTCATCATCATTTAAAGGGGTCATATGATGCTTTTTTAAAGATCATTATTTTGTGTATTTGGTGTAACAGAATATGTTGACATGCTTTAATGTTCAAAAAACACATTATTTTTCAAATACTGTACATTATTGTAGGTCCTATATGCCCCGCCTCTCTCAAACGCTTCGTTTTCTACAAAGTCCCTCCTTCTGACAAGCGCAGTCTGCTCTGATTGGCCAGCTGACCCAGTGCATTGTGATTGGCCGAACACCGCAAGCACTCGTCGGAAATGTAACGCCCCTTACCATAATCGCGAGCTTCATCTTTCAAAATAAATGTAAAGACAGAGCCCGAAAGGGGAACAGAGTCGCGTGACAGACACAGTGATGAAGCTGGTATGTGTTTGCAGTACACAAGCCACGGTTAAGACACCCAGATAGCAAAATGACTCCGGAGCGGATCCACCCCGGAGTCACCACAAGCTCCGGAACGGATCCGCAAAACGGGTCCGTATCGGAGTCCACTTGCACAGCGCAACGGATCCGGAACAGATAAGGATTACGGATCCGATCTGGACCCGTTGATAAAGAAACGGATCCGAACTGGATCCGATCAGGACCTGCTGATTAAGTAACTCATCTGGACCGGATCCGATCTGGACCCGTTCATTTAGTGGGTCTATACCTTATTTAAAATGGGTAATCTGGCCAAAATTAGCTATGGAAATACCTAAAATAGAGCCAACAATCATTATATAGACTAGACTGCTCTATAAAAGTGTAATATGTCTCCCTTTATTAATATTAATAAACCACAAAATCATTCAAAACTTGAAAAAATCTAAACTTTCATTGGCCAGTAATAATGAAACACTATAAAAAGTAGGTAATTACATGAAGAAAAATAAAAAACAAACACACACACACACATACACACACACACACATATGATTCCACCCAATCAGCTTATCTTTGTAAAATGGAACAGCTTCTTAAATAACTGAATGTGCACTCTTAACTTCAGCCAATCAAGCATTATATTATGATAATTAAGCACTATTTAATGATAGAACTAGTGATTAGAACTAAAACTTGGTAACCATGAATGAATGCATATTTGTCATTTTAACTGAACTTAGGACTGGTGGTGGTGTTTAAGATATTGTTGGTCATAGGTAATAGTAATTATTATTAAAAGATACTAGGCCTACTACTACTACTACTATTATTATCTGCTGGGTTCATGAATATTAATCACGTTGTCAGCGTTCGCTGGAACTGATTTGCTGAAATCAAAACGGGGATGGTAATCGATGAGTGCCAGCCAACGAGAGCTGTTCGTGCATTAGCTCCGCCCACTGCCGAGAACCCGGCATATCTTCTGCTTGTTCTTAAAAGCTGAATAATTCTAAATGAACTCTGTTATTTTGACAGGAAAATATAACAAAGAATATGGTTTACATGTAGCGCGTCGATTCAGCGTGGTATGCAAGACTCTCGCTCTCTCTCTTTGCATGTGTGAGAAACACAGCGCTATCAGTAAAGCGACGGCGAGTTGTGCGCCTTCACACTAGTTTACGGTTCGTCAGATACAGGTGCGCTGCGTGCTACATACTGCGCATCCATTGAGTACATGACATGATCCATTGAGCGCATCCAAATAGTACAGATCACTTGACGGAGAGCGAAACTCTCAAGCGCTCAGTCAGCGTGTTTATCGAGTGAAAATCTGTGTTGAACGCCTCTCACACACATACTGGCGTGTAAAATCTAAGAATTTATTAGCCAGTGACTAATGTTAGAAATTATTTAATCGCCCAGAGTAAGATCTAGTCGCATATGCGAGTGATTTACTCGCAATGTAGAGGGTTGACGATAATGCTAATGTGCTGAAGAGCTAACGTTCCACCACGCAATTTCACAATTAAAAATGCCAACAAAGCAATTAACTACTTTATTAACCTTAATGTTACTGGCAACTGTACATATAAAGCATATTTAAACAGTATTCTTGCCGTGTTCAGCCGGCCGCAGCTTCACCACTCTGAGGAGGATTTGAGTTCAGAGACTCGACTGTTAGAAAAAAGCGCGTTCGCATTGCGAATCCGCCCAGCCTCCGTAATGAGTCCGCTAGTTTATTTCATATGTACTAAAACAACATTACGAGGAGAGGTGGGGAATATATTTGTCGAAATATAAATGAAAATAGACTTGAACTAATATTCTAGAACCAAATTTAAATGAAAAAAAAAGTAAGTTTATTCTCGCCTGCAGTTATTCCTGAAGAGGGGTGAAAAATTACCTAACGTTACACATACGATTAAAATCCGGATAGCCAACTAAACTACCCTCACAGAAAGGAGGGAGATCCCATCCAAATAGGCCTATTATTAACATACTCAAATCTATGATAATGCTAATAATGCTAAAGAGCTAACCTTAACTGGACATTCCATAATGCAATTTTAAAAAATTAAAAACTACAACAAAGCAATTAACAACTTTATTAATGTTAATGTTACTGGCAACTGTACAAATAAAGCATATTTTAAAAGTATTCTTACCGAGTTCAGTCTTCTTCAACCTGGCCGGCCGCAGCTTCTCCACTCTGAGGAGGATTTCTGAGA
>NW_015631716.1:570033-605355 GCF_001515625.1 Sinocyclocheilus rhinocerous
GCTGCTTCTACACTAACTGCGGTTCCTGAAACCACGCCTTCTTTCTTTGCGTGCACATTTGGGCGGCATTATGCAAATATTTCCACATGGTGAGGTAGATATGTGGGGGCGTGTTAGAACGAGCCGTTTTAGGGGGGCGTGGCAGAGTCTTAACTTTGATAAAGAATATCTCTTTGGTTTTGAGACTTTAGTCTTTGCAACTTCAGGGATCTTATCTATGCACAATCAGCTTGTAACACTCCAAAGAGAAAGGAAAACTTGAAATCGCATCATATGACCCTCTTTCCCAGTGAGTCAAAATCAGGTCAGGAATGGATTGTAAAAATAAGAGATGTAGACCTAATTTTCAGGTAAGCAAATTAACATTAGCTAGTCAGCTAACGATATCTTCGCAAGTTACACAAACTATTCCAATTAGATGCAGCTATCAAAAACACTCTAATTATGTGATTCACATTATCTGAATGAATAATGTGATGGTACTGTATTGTTTTGTCACACTAACCTTAACTGGACATTCCATAATGCAATTTTAAAAAATTAAAAACTACAACAAAGCAATTAACAACTTTATTAATATCAAAAACACTTTAATCATGTGATTCACATTATCTGAATGAATAATGTGATGGTACTGTATTGTTTTGTCACATTACAAATACTCTTACATTATCTAAACAAAGATATTGTAATATACTGTATATTCACTGCTTGATGTCATTTCTTAGTGTTACATAATTCTTGTATAATTTACAGTGTTTACATACTGTGCTCTAGTGTTCAGACTCAAAATAAAATAATATTAGATTAGTTGGCTACAAATTGGATAGATATAATAGGAATTATGAATGAAATCTGTAATGTTTTTTAATATGACAATGTTCTGCTATCTTGTGTCTTATAACAGGTCTAGCTGTTTTTGGGACTCTGCATGACCATGATTAGATGAAATCACACAGACAGAGACTGCCCTCTTGAAGATGAGAGTGTCATCTGACACATTAATTTATACTACATTTTTGTCAGTGTCTTATGATTTTCACTCTGTGGTTCACTCATCCAGATGTGGACTGTTTGTGCTCTCCTGACAAATTTAAGCTCCACTGACAAAGGATCTCTTTTTTTAATAAGAAATTACATTTCATTTTACAGTAAAACACAGGGTTCCCACGGGTCCTTGAAATCCTTGAAAGTTTGTGAATCTGAAAAAAAATTTTCAAGGCCCTGGAAAGTTTTTGAAAATAAGCCTACATAGATACAGGTCCTTGAAAGTGCTTGAATTTATTTTGTGCACGAAGTTTTCTGGAAAAAAATCCATATTATTCCCTCCGGTCCGCTAATGTGTTATTTCACCAACACTTCGTGGCCTATGCATATTAGCTTGCTTGATTTACGTTAGTTACGCGCATTTACCCGTTACGTTAAGTGTTTCCCGCGTGAGGTACATTGTGTTGTACGTTGCCATGACGTTCACGCGCGCATGAATCTACTACGATGGTACCTCATCGTTTCACACACACACACACACACACAGTTAAACATTGCAAAAATAGTCTGAAACCGCTGAAACGTGATGCCTGGAAAATGCAAGTTTCAAGATATTTGGCTCACCAAAGACGATTACAAAGAATGGCTTGCCAGAGATGAAAACTGTAACAATGTATCTTACAAGGTAACACAATGTAACCTCGCTCTCACTTGAAATGTGTCCCCACATTAACAGGGTGGCCGCGGGTTCTTAAAAAGTCTTAAATGTCTTAAATTCAGATTCAATGGGTCTTAAATATTTTCGGTCCCAGTTCCGCAAAAATTTCCCCAGTCTGACGGACCCAGTGGCTGTTTAAAGGGGTCATCGGATGCAAAATTCACTTTACAAGTTGTTTGTACGGTTGTTTGGTCCGCACCCGAGTGCGATTGCTGTATTCACATCTTCCCAAAAGATCCGCACCAAGGGGGGGAACGAACTTGTGTTCGATTCAATCAGACCAAACAAGACAGGTGTGAATACACCCGTAGACCTCTATCCACTTGCTGTGCCCTTTCAGAAATAAAGCTCATGGGTTTCGACATGCCTCCTCGGCCCACATCTAGGCTCATAAATCACGGTAGCAACAGGTTCAGGTTGGTTTACCGTTACTTCCAGGTTTCTTCCCACCAGAGCCTCGCTTTCGATTTCAACATGGCATCTGCGTGAAATCAACATATGGGTTTGCTTGTCAGAGAGGCATCCAGTTCGATCCAAGTCTTCCTTAAAGTCAGCATGATATGAAAAATCACCCTATCGATTTTCTAAATGCATGTTGTAGATCTTGTGAACTATTTATATTTGTATGTTTTTTATTTATTTATTTAAATTTGAATCAAATTGTCATAACTAGACCTTCCAGTGAATGTGACAGTCTCTTCTCTGGATATGTACGTTAGGCAGGACATCTTCAATCATTTAGCCGCTTATTTAAACCCCGCCCCTGCAAATCTGCCTTCGTTTTTTAAAGCAATGCCCACATGTCAACATCCAATCATGTCCCGCCATGTTCACGCCATGTCATAATTCCGATAATTCTGAGATGACAACATGTGACGTTCTAATCGGAGCTGTTCACATTTTTGGACTATGGCAACACTATAAACACCTAAACATAGCAGCTAAATTAATCTGAGGCGGTCAGTGGTCACATGGTACAAGTCGTAGCTTTTAGAAAATTTCCAGTTTACAAGTTGTAATTACGAGTTCTACGAGGACGTAAATGCTTTTTCAAAGTTGGTATCTCGCAATTACGTTAATTATGACATGGCGTGAATGCACCTATAGAATGCAGTAGAATGTCACGTGTTGTCATCTTGGTAATTACGGTTGTCATTACAGTAATGATGTCATGGCAGTCACTTCCAATTCATTGTGACTTTTGGGGGGCTACTGTCACATATGTTCATACATCAACAGAATGTGGTTGGCTTTTTTTATATGCCCACAGTTGGTTTTTTTTATAGACGAGCTGAAGGCATCACTTTGGAGCCCCAGAATAACATGCAGAAAAAAAAGGATATTATGGACATGAATTAAGAATTAATTTCTACAACTTAATTTGTGTCACGCCCTTGGACTGCCCCTGTGTTCCGTGTCTTGTGTTTTGCTCCCCATGTGCTCCCCATGACCCAGTTTCTCCCGTGTTTGATTATGTTCATTGTTTCCAGGTGATCCCCATTTAGTTCCTGAATTTAAGCCCTGTGTTTTCCTTAGTCCTGCATCCTGTCTTAAATCGTCCTAAGGTTCCTGTGCTATGTGTGTGAATAAAGTCTGTATTTTGTGAATTCTCCCACGTCTCTTCGCTCCTCGTTCCTACACAGTAGGCAGTACCAATTTGTCCCCTCGTTTTAATTTAGTTAAACTTTTAACCACATTTAACTAAAACAAGGGCACGAATTAATAAATTGGGGGAACAAATTAGTACAACGTGGCCATGATTTACTTAAGATAAGGGAACTAATTAATAAATCGTAGGAATTAATTAATGAATTGTGGGGCTCCATACATCACCTTAAATAATAAATAATAGACCTGAAAACAATTTGGTTTAGATTTATTTGAGCTAAAGAAACACAATTTATAGAAGTAGCAGCTGTACTTGCATAACTGGAAATAGCTGCCTGGGGGCGTTACAAAGACGGTGGCCAAGTGCATAGACTTGCCTTAAAAGTGATTTATAAGGTCTTTTATTGAACCGAAATTTCAGGATGTTCAGTAAATGTGCAAACTCAACTGTACTGGATAATAGTTATATAATTGGATAGCACTCTAAATAGCATACAGCTTAAAGGGATAGTTCACCTAAAAATGAAAATTCTGTCATCATTTACTCACTCTCAAGTTGTTCCAAACCTGCATGAATTTCTTTCTTTTGTTGAACACAAAACTAACGGCATTTTTCCATACTATGGAAGTCAATGGCTACTGTTTGGTTAAAACATTCTTCAAAATATCTTCTTTTCTGTTCAACAGAAGAAAGAAATTCATTCAGGTTTGGAACAACTTGAGAGTGAGTAAATTATGACGTGAACTGTCCCTTTAAGCCGTCTCATGTTTTACATGTTTTCCCGAAAACTCCCAAAAAACAAAAACTGCTTTAATTGCATCTTTTTGCACACAAGTGATTCTGCCAAATTTTTACTTCTGTGTTGCACTAAAGTAAGTCATATGGACTTGGAATGACATGAGATTAAGGAGTTAGGAAAGGTACAATTTTCATGGTTGTCTGTGGCATAATGGTAAATAACTCATACGCTGATTTTTGTAACTCAATCAGGGCCGCTGCTTCAATTCACATTTTAATTTTATGGGTGGCCCCGTCATCACAGGACCCCTTTGACGACAGATCTGAACTTAATCCTAATGGAGCTGTGATATTACTCTCATATATTACTCTGTGGGCACACACACAAACACTCATTGTCCTTTGAAGTTTTTTTCATATATTTTACCCTTTAATAGTATACAAAAAGACATAGGGGTGACATAAACACAACTATGAACATAAACCATTGCAATCAATGATTGTATACAGTAGCAAAGCCATCAAATGAAATAATTAAACAGTGTTTGTAGCTTCAGCTGACAGTTTGGGTTTTTAAACACAATAAAATCACGAGTTGCCAAAGAAATGAAAACCTGATGGTGTGGATTTCATTCTTGAAATATTGTTTCGTCTAACTTTGATAACATAGGAGGTCCTCCGTTGGAGGCCCATCTGTAACATATAAATTCACAATGATGCTTGAAATTGATTACAAGCAGGGTTCCTTCCACTTAAACTGTATTGTGTTTCAACCATTTAAGGCACCCCGTCATTAGTTACCCTCTCTGTGGACTGCTTCAGTAAATTCATAATCAATAAATTGTGGTTTTAACACACACAAATACACAGAACAAATACCTAAAGGACACACTACAGGTTGGCAAACAGTTTGGCACAATTTTTAAAGGCAGAACAATATTTTTTTCCCAAAGATCACAGGTAAATAATGACTGCATTCCGACTAAGTCACATACTAAAACTCCTATCTAAGGGCTGACTTGCACATGTGCAGAATATTTTATTTTATATTATACAGCACTTTATACAGTACATCTAGGCACACACCTACATCAGAAGATTGCATTCATATTTGTAGCAAATGTTGGAACGCTGTCATTCAAGCTGTACTTTGCAAATTTAAACAATGACAAAAAATGCCCAACTGCATTGTATATTCCTTTCCTTGAAACACAAAACAAGCATTATGATCATGTAAAATCTGATTTGAAAAGGCAAATATATATGATTGCACTCACTATAACAGAAGCGTTGAATGAGACCTCACTGTTCATATTGTAGCCATTCAAAAGACTTCCTTTTGCAGAATTACAAGCATTTTAGAAAAGTAATAAACAGTGAATGAATCATTTCATCTATTGACCCTCATAAATGTAAAAGAATTTGAATATTCTACACCAAAACTCACTTCAAACTGTTGCTCAATGGATTTAATTTGACATTCAAATGTTAGCAGTCATAAACAAAACTTTTTTTTAAATGATGGTTATTATTATTTCTTACTTGAAACCAAACTAACAAAGAACAAATCACAAGTATAACACAATTACATACTTATAATAATTATATAAATGTAATTATTGAACCTGAATTCATTCTGATTCAAGTACAGTAAGTCAAACTGTCTTCCTCATGACAATAAAGCTTTAGACTCTAAGCATGTCCTCTTCTTAACACCGCCTTTCCACGTCTGATGCGCAACACTATGGAAGCCTTTGTTTTTGTAAATCATAATTATGAACTAAAAATCATAATTACACAAAAAGCCGAAATTATGACATACCAAGTCATAATTCTGGTAAGAAGCCAAACTTGGAGATAGAAAGTTGAAATTTGGACTGTCATAATTATGATTCCACATAATTTTGACTTTTTATCTCATACCTTTGACTTTTTATCTAATATTTATGTTCACGCTTTTATGGCATAATTGAATGGCAAGAATTTTTATCTCAATGTTGACTTGTAATAATTATGACTGTTATCTCATAATTTCAACCTTTTGTCATAACTATGTCTGTTATCTCATAATTTTGACTATGACAGTTTCGACTTTTATCTCATAGTTATGACTTAATATGTCATATCACATTTCTATGCCATAATTATGATTTACCTAAGCATTTTGTCTTATGTGGCAGAGATAGGCTTCCATACAACGATCCTGTTTTCCACACTCATCCGTTCCATAAAGTTTTTATGACCTGTGCTAATCTTTGACATTTGACCTTCATGGTGTCAAAGTAAATTCCACCCATTTGTTCACAAGTGTTGCTACCGTGTTCCTCTCTCAACAGTCCCTGAGCACTGGTTTCATTTATTTCACACGAGTTTACACAATAACAAACTCAATAAAGCTTCTGAAATAACTTTTACAGAGACGTGTGCACTCAAAGATGGCTGGCTAAGCTGGTTTATGGATATACGGAACATATATCCGTATTCCATTAAAGTCCCTTTATGCTCTCTAAAAATACAGAGAGAAACATATGCGATACTCTAAACTAAGAGGCAATACCAAAGCACTAAAACAACAGCCACAATGACGGGCTAAACTTAACACAGTAGCGGAAATCCCAGACAAACAGCGAGCTCTACGAGACGTCCCTGATATATGGTGGTTCTGATGTGTGTGAGGCAGAAGCAGCAGTTTGATGATCAGAAGACTACAAGAAGTGACGGTGCAGGCATCACTCGAGTCAATCAGAATAAATGTCACATGCAGAGCAAATACGAACCCTCTTCACCTATCCAGTAGAGCCACTCCATGCATTAAAACACAAAAAATCATCACTAGTTATACAAAAAAGCTTCCTGTGTGGGGGACATCTGGAAAAATAGCTACAGCATAGATCCATTTGAGTGACGTCATGAAGATGCACAGTGCGTTCGTTTTAGAGAGTAGTAATCACAAAGTCATAAAGGTTTTTTAAGAAAGCACAAACAAGCCATTCTCATGGGTAATGGTGCAAAGTTTGATGAAGAATTTGTTTCACATAGTGAAACCCAGCTGGGTAAGAGCATGCATTTGTCTATGTGCGAATGCCAGGGAGGTTTTGATGTCGCTGGTTCTTTCCTGGGTCTTAGAATGAAGGGGTGGAGTGCCTTTTCCCAGAATGCTTCAGCGATGACACTGGACAAAACACAAATTTAAGGTTAGGGGGTCATGACGGCTCCACAGTAATTTGCACATTTAACTTTGGCATTAAGGGCAGGACTAGACAATGTTCTTATTTATACTTACATGAAGTATTCTATATTCTTTTACTCTGACTCGGCTAGAAGAAAGAAAAGAGGCCTTAATCAAACCAAGAAACTATGATCAACTAATGACTACATTCTATAAGCTGGTAATTGTGGATGTTTAATAATGTTAAATAATTAGGGATGCGCCGATATTAAAATTCAAATAATCCAATAATTATTGTCATGCTATGTCCAAGAACAAATAAATGGCCGATATTAAGATTTATACTATTTATACTACTTTGTCTATATAAATAAAAATAAATAAATATTTATACTGCTACAAGTGAATTTAGGCATCACATTATAATGTACACTTGTACAGTATGAAAATGGATATTCATTTTGCTGAAGATTAACAGTGTTATTGATTTTTTTTGTGTATTTTTAAAGATTTAGTTTTTTAAAGACTTTAAATGAGCACTAGATGACAATAATGTCAGACTTTGTTTTGTGTTTTGCTCCCCATGTGCCTTCCTTGCCCTTATTTGGTCCTTCCTGTTTCCTGTTCCAATTATGTTTATTGATTCCAGGTGTTTCTCATCATCCCTTCGTCATGTCGTGTATTTAAAGTGTGTCCTATTCTGAGTTGGTCGTCCGGTATTGAATGTCTGTGAACGTCGATCCCCGTGTCCTACGTGTGGTTTTCTCTGTGTTAAATAAAGTCTGTGATGATTCTCCTTCGTCTCCTCGCTCCTTCACAGTAGGCACATCGTGACAGAATACCGGACCAAGAACAGTAAGTGGCGCCCCCTCTCCCCGTGTTTGTTTTCCGTTTTCAAAAGTCTTTTGTTTTCCTGTTTGTTTCCCCCCGAGATCATGGAAATCGCTGCTCGTTTCTCCTCCTTAGTCCGCCGAGATCTCCCCTTCTTTGAGTACGCCTGGGAATTCTGCGGGCTCGCCGTGGCGACGGCATTGGATGACGCCACCATCAATTCTCTGTTCTGGCTCGGGGCCAACTACCATCGCCCCATGGACCTCCCAGACACCAAAGGACTATGCTGGAGGGACGGGATCTACTGGTGTCTGGGGAGTGTCCGGGCCCGAGCCAGAACCAACCCGCCGGCCGTTCCTCAGTCAAACCCGCCGGCCACGGCACTCTCCAGCCCGTCGGCTGTTCCGAAGCCAAGCCCGCCAGTGTCGGCTCCTGCCCCTGAGTTCGCTCCAGTGCCAGCTCCTCGAAAGCTCCTTGCTGTGCCTGCTCCTCCAGAGCACCCTCCAGTGCCAGCTCCTTGTAAGCACTTCCCAGTCCCCAAGTTTAGGCCACGGAGGGCTCCTGTTCCCGAGTTAGGAGGGCTCTTGTTCCCAAGTTAGGAGGGCTCCTGTTCCCGAGTTTAGCCCAGAGAAGGTTCCAGTCCCTGTGTCTAGCACAGAAAGGGCTCCATCGTGACAGAATACCGGACCAAGAACAGTAAGTGGCGCCCCCTCTCCCCGTGTTTGTTTTCCGTTTTCAAAAGTCTTTTGTTTTCCTGTTTGTTTCCCCCCGAGATCATGGAAATCGCTGCTCGTTTCTCCTCCTTAGTCCGCCGAGATCTCCCCTTCTTTGAGTACGCCTGGGAATTCTGCGGGCTCGCCGTGGCGACGGCATTGGATGACGCCACCATCAATTCTCTGTTCTGGCTCGGGGCCAACTACCATCGCCCCATGGACCTCCCAGACACCAAAGGACTATGCTGGAGGGACGGGATCTACTGGTGTCTGGGGAGTGTCCGGGCCCGAGCCAGAACCAACCCGCCGGCCGTTCCTCAGTCAAACCCGCCGGCCACGGCACTCTCCAGCCCGTCGGCTGTTCCGAAGCCAAGCCCGCCAGTGTCGGCTCCTGCCCCTGAGTTCGCTCCAGTGCCAGCTCCTCGAAAGCTCCTTGCTGTGCCTGCTCCTCCAGAGCACCCTCCAGTGCCAGCTCCTTGTAAGCACTTCCCAGTCCCCAAGTTTAGGCCACGGAGGGCTCCTGTTCCCGAGTTAGGAGGGCTCTTGTTCCCAAGTTAGGAGGGCTCCTGTTCCCGAGTTTAGCCCAGAGAAGGTTCCAGTCCCTGTGTCTAGCACCGAAAGGGCTCCAGTTCCTTGTCCAGCCATGGCCTTCTGAGTTCCTCCTGAACTGTCTGATCCGGCATGGCTCCCCGAGCTGCCTGCTCCGCCAGGGCTCCCCGAGCTCCCTCTTCCGCCATGGCCTCCTGAACTGTATGCTCCGCCATGGCCTCCTGAACTGCCTACTCCGCCATGGCTTCCTAGTCTGCCTGCTCCGCCATGGCGCCCCGAGCTCCCTGCTCCGCCATCGCCCCTGAGCTCCATGTGCCGCCATGGCACCCTGGACTGCCTGATCCGCCCTAGAGGTATTCCCCATGTCCCAGTCCTGCACCAGCATCCAGGGTGCCCACCCCCACCCCCCCTGGTGGAATTGTTACGGCGCGGGACACGCCTTCCAGAAGGGGGGAGTAATGTCAGACTTTGTTCCTTGTTTTGTGTGTGTTTTGCTCCCCATGTGCCTTCCTTGCCCTTATTTGGTCCTTCCTGTTTCCTGTTTCAATTATGTTTATTGATCCCAGGATGACTTGTTTCTCATCATCCCCTCATGTCGTGTATTTAAAGTGTGTCCTATTCTGAGGTGGTCGTCCGGTATTGAATGTCTGTTAATGTCGATCCCCGTGTCCTACGTGTGGTTTTCTCTGTGTTAAATAAAGTCTGTGATGATTCTTCTTCGTCTCCTCGCTCCTTCATAGTAGGCACATCGTGACAAATAAATGTGCGGAATTAAATATTCAGTATCAGCCAATGTATATACTACTGTTCAAAAGTTTTTAAATAATGTTTTAAATGTTTTTTTTAAAGAAGTCTGGGCTACATTTGTTTGAAAAATACAGTAAAATCAGTAATGTGGAATTGTGAAAAACTATTTTCTATCTTAATTTATTTTTAAATGTGATTTATTTCTGTGGCGTGGCGGCAAAGCTGAATTTTCAGCAGTCATTACTCCAGTCTTCAGTGTCATATGATCCTTCAGCGATCATCACCAATATATTTGGTGCTCAAAAAACATTCCTTATTATTATTTATGTTGAAAACAGTTGTGATGTTTAATATTCTTGTGGAAACAACTTTTTTTAGCATTATTTAATAAATAGAAATTTAAAAAATATATATTAAACTGAAATCTTTTGTATCACTATAAATGTCTTTTGTCACTTTTGATCAATTTGCGTCCTTGCTGAATACAACCATTAATGTCTTTAAAATATCTCACCCCAAACTTGGAATGGTAGTGTATGTAAATTTGTAAATGTACAAAAATTAAATATATATATATATATATATATATATATATAAAATCATTAATATTGGCCGATAACTCATACGATACCAATATATCGTGCATCCCTATAAATAAAAGCTTGGAAGCTTATTACAAGGGAAATGGACTTTGGGCCTTTACTGTTTTAATTATTATATCAGTTGTCATTCTGAGAGAAGAGAAGTAAAGGAATAAGTAAGAAATAAGGGTAAAATGACAAACAAGGCCTTTGGGACTCACCCTTCTCCCTTCCATTTCGCATGTTCTCCTCTTCTTCCTCTATACCGTCGTCCACTGCATAATTGATCAACATTACAATTACCACTAAAATCATGAAGTGGGTACTTAGAAGACAGAAGTGAGTCTACAAATGTACCTGAGTGAAGTTCTTTCACTAGTGACGACATAGTATTTGTGATTGAGTCTGCAGCCACTAAAAGATCATTACGGAGATTTCTTGGTACACCTGGATGAAAGAGGAACATTTTCAGATCACAATATCCAGAGCTATAATATATCAATCCAAAATTAATTTAGCAACTTAAATTTCAGTCTGTTCCTCACTATCATATTGCATTAGATGTCTTGGAATATAGTCAATAACAGTTGTATAGACTACATTTATGGTATTTTTAGTGCTAAAAGCCCAAGTCTTTATTTATAGAAAAGATAGGTTTAGACATTATTCCCCTAAACATCTTTTAATCTTGTAAACTTGTTATGAACATCTCATAATCGTCTTCTAAACTTCTTAACATCTCCAAAACCTCTTCTAATCATCTTCTAATGATATTTTAAATATGTTCTAAGCACCTTCTAAATATGTTCTACACATCTACTAAACATCTTCTAATCATCTTGTGAACATCTTCTAATAATCTTCTAAATATGTTCTAAACATCTTTTAATCAATTTCTAATCATCTTCCAAACATGTTCTAAACATCTTCTAACCATCTTTAAAAACATGTTCTAAACATCTTCCAATCATCTTCTAAACGTCTTCCGATCATCATCTTATAAACATCTTCCAATCATCATCTTATAAACATCTTCCAATCATCTTATAAACATCTTCTAATCATCTTGTGTGGATGTTAATGTCAATGCAAAGCTTCAGACTTCTCACCCTGAGAGAAGGCATCCAGCACGTCATCTCCGACCCCTGCCAGGCAGTCCTGTGGCGTGTGTGTGGGGGTTGAGCCGGCTGAGGTGGAGCGGATGGGCATAGGCATGGTGCAGCTGGCACTGTGACTGGGAGATGAGTGGGGCGAACTCCCCGTCTGAGCCTGTAGGAGAGAGATGAGGGAGGAGAACGCAAAAATTACACTACATGTGTAATAACCTGAACCTCCATTGGTCCCTCGCTCCCCAAGTAGCACTAATAAAAAGCTACTACTTCAGACACACCTATAGATATTTGATCTGTTTCTTTAGGTTATAGCGCATACATCTTTGGCCTGAGAGCTCACTGAGCAGCATGCAAGTGCCATTAGAGGAGCAAAAGGATGGTAGAAAAGGGCCGCACTATCCCACAGATTGATGCTGGGCCCAAGGCCTGTGGCCCACTGCCAGGCAGCAGATGGCTGGCCAGACTGCAGTCACATTAGACGTGAGGTGCTTAGCCCTGATGAAAGGAGAGCAGGTCTCTGATATTTGGCAGGGAGACATGCAGCTCGTGGTCCCTCCCTGGGTCATAAGAACAAAGCAGCGGGACTTGACTGGAAATGGGAGCTTCATGTCCTCGTTATGAGGAGCAGACGTGACAGAGATCGCCCACAGAGACAGTCTGCGATAAGCTCATGAGATATCCATGCTTTATTCTCATTAATCAACTTTCACTTATTAGTCATTTTTAAAGTTTTGTAGCAGTAAAAAAAAAAAACATTTCTGTCAGCATTTACTCATCCTTATATCAGTTCAAGACTATATGACTTTCTTTCTTTTGTGGAACACAATGGACTATCGCTCCAAAAATGACAAAAAGAGTTGGGATGCACCACTATTAAAATACAGATACAGATGATTATTTTCATGCCACGGCCAATGACTGATAAAGCAATTTTGTCTAAATAAATTAAAAATGAGGCACTAATAAACAAACATTTTAAATGCTGCAAGTGAATTTAGGCATTACAGTATTATACTGTACATAGCCTTAAAACTGCATATTCTTTTTGAGATTCGCTAAAGATCACATTACAAGATTACATACAATCAATGTTTTGTAGTGAATTTTGAGTAAATATTTTGTGTTAATTTAAAGGGGTCATACACTCTAAAAAATGCTGGGTTAAATACAACCCAGTGCTGGGTAAAATAGGGACAAACCCAGCAATTGGGCTGTTTTGACCCAGCGGTTTGGTTAAATGTTTAACCCAACCTTCTGGGTAGTAACCCAAACGCTGGGTCAAAACAACCCAATTGCAATAATGTTTTTTTAGCAGCATCATATGACCCCTTTAATTTCAGCAATTTTTGTATACATTTATCATTCACAAAGCTGAGTAAAGTAACAGATTTGCTACAGATTGCTACAGATTTTAAAGATGAACTGTGAGTGTTATATGATAGCAAAGTCAAATGAGTCATGAACTAATTTCAAAGTGTATTTAGTATTTTCATTCTTTCCAGAGCTGGGGGGGGGGCATTCATTTTCATTGTATGGAAAAGAGCAGCCTAACATTCTTTATAGTATCTCATTTTGTGTTCCACAGAATAAAGAAAATTAGGGTGAATAAATAATGACAGAAGTTTTTATTTTTGTCAGTGATCCTCTTCCATTTTCAACCTTTTTGGAAATATCTGTGGTTTGCCAAACACAACACATATGTTAGATCAAACTTTTCCAGCTGTGACTCTGCGTGTTTACTCCAGAATTGCAGAGCTGTATTAAAGGAACACTTACTGACTGTTTCTGCTCTTCATCCTGTCAGCCAGAAGATGAGAGATGACAGTGAGTGAAAACAGACACGTCAGAGAAACAGCGGTGGGAGAGAGAAAGGTGAACCAAAAAAAAGAGAGACAAAAAGTGAGCACAGAACGAGAAAACAAATGAAGTTTTCATACATGCCGTGGGAAATGAAGAGCCAAATTGTTGTCCAACAAGTTTCGTACCTTCAGCAGCCTCATGAGACTTTCCAGCTGGACCATTAGTTCTCTCCTGCTCTCCTGCAGGGCCGACATGCGCCTCTCCAACTCATCTTTTCTGTGCCTGAACCAAATGACAGACAAAATGAATAAATGAATCACCATATGAATCATAAAAATCAATGACTGCCAAATAGACACGACTTAAAGGGCACATATGATGGAAAACAGGATTTTCTTTGCTCTTTTGAAATAAAAAGCTCCTTGTACTATGTTCATAATGCAAAGCTCCCAACACAACCCACTCATACAATTTATAAAATCTCTAAGTGGGAAAAATGGCTCATGCTAAAATGGTATTGACTTCAGAACCACAAGTAGAGGACATTGCATATACTATTCTTAAAGGTAGAGTACCAAAAACAAAGCTTTTATAATAATGGTAATAATGGATAATGGTAAAATGTAAAACTAAATTACGAAATCTTGATTAACATAAAAAAATCAAGACAAAAGTGCAGAATATGACCCCTTTCCACTCAAGTCCTTCATGAAATCGATTGGATTGCTCAGAAATGCACATAATGTGGCTAAATATCCATGAAACTAAAACAAGGAGGGCAAAAACAGCACATAATGGAAATGTGCTCATTCACTCATCTAATGAGACCAACATATTATTAAGAAAACTAATTTGGCTCCTACATGCCCTCTGGTGCCCATAAAAGGTACTCCGTTTAAATGACTTGAACAATGAGTGAAATCCCACTCAGTCCATTTAAAACCTGTTATGTACCTAATAAATTCAAATGTGACCCTGGACCACAAAACCAGTCTTAAGTCGCTTGGGTATATTTTTAAATGTTCTGAAACACTCTGGTTAACTGAAGTTATGGGTAATTTGAAGTTGGATGCTTCCTCTTTACAACTCTGATTAATTCTACATCCATTCGGTTGTTGTTGTTGTTTTTTGTACATGCGTGTATAAAGGCAATGTGTGAATGTGTTTGTGTACCGTAGCAGCCGTAGCTCTGCCAGTAGAGTGGGGTTCTGCTGGGCTTTCTCAGGGGTGGGTTGAGAAGCCTGTTCATGTTCTAGACGTAGGCGCTGGATTTCCTGCAGTATCTCCCTGTAGGCACCAAACACAGTAACCAAAATTAACTTCACTGGCACCTATTGAAAGCACTCAATTCTAATGTAACACAGTCTCTGTAATCACTTTAGTCTTCATTAATAATAATCATTATTATTATTATATAATTGTAATTAATAAATATTAATTCTAAATAATAATTAAATATTTAATTTAATGATTTAATTAAATTTTTCAAGTGGACCATTGACGCTCCTAATTGAGATTGTAGATAGAGTGTCAATGGTCCATTTGAGAGATAGGTGGTGGTAATGCACTTATAAGTCTGCGATCCGCCGTAAAGCAAGAAGAAGAAGAAGAAGAAGACGCCTCATGCGCCTGCTGTTGAGAACGCACGCGCTCAGGACAGTTCGAACAGTTCGGACATTGCGTGAATCAGAGGTAAAAAAACGATATAAATACTGTTCAGTTTCTTGCACAGACCGATCGTTTCGTGTCTTTACACATCAATGTATCATCACGAGCCACAGGGTTTAATTTGGTTTTGTTTGGGTGAACTATCCCTTTAAGTTTTGTTTGAATAATTATTGAATGTATTACAACAATAATAATAGTAATTATTATTATTACTGCTATTATTATATAAATTAACTGTTAATAATATTTAAATATTAAATGTTTGTATTGGTCGAATAATTAAATATATTACATGATTACAGCATTTCAATTATTGTTATTCTTTTATGGGACAGTAAACATGAACACATAATGACTTATTTTAATTTAGCTTAAAGAGATGTAGTTCCATTGCAAAGCAAGAAACATCCAACTATTCAAAACCCCACCTGTTTTTGTTCTCTAGTTCTGCGATGAGCTGCCTCTGTTGCTTATTAGCATCAAAGTTGAAACTCAGATCAGTTGGAGGGCATTGCTGAAAGACAAAATAATTAGTATTACTGATTATGCGCAAAACTAATTAGAAAGATGCCGATAAATGAACACATAAAAAAATACGTTGCCTAGTTATGGAGCATAAACATGCTGTAGATTTTCATTAATTCCACACAGTAAATAAAAAGTGTCCTCTGAAAACGTCATCAACAAGGTGTTTTTTTTTTCTTTCCGTTGTATAGTATTGGTGTAATTTAAGTGTGTTTGTGAGTTGAGTCTCACAGTGGAGTTGCTGGCCTCCGCTGCCAGACGAGCAGCATATCGCGCGATAAGACGATGTTCTTCATCCAGTCTGCTGGGACTCTCAAGGGTGCTACTGTCCAGACAGAGAGACAGAATAAGAAGAAATACATACAGCAAGAAGAAGAGAGGCAAAGAGAGTGATGGAGCATGAGACGGATGATGGCAGATGTGAATTCCAGAAATCAACACGAGTAATGAAACATCGGAGATGATAGATGACCATCAGGAAACAGTTTTGGGGAAGATACTCTAAAACGTGGCTACTCAAGCTATAAGCTACTCATAGTTCAAAGCAGCTTAAGTACAGCCATTATACATAATATAATTTATTATAATACTATTATACTCTATTAATAATATACTACTTAGCTGCATTTAGCTGTATTTATTACATACAAAGTCAAGATATAATATAATATAATATAATATAAAAAAAATTTGATTTTCAGTATATTTTGTCATTGTTCATTTAATTTGAGTGATTTTATATAAATTTAATTTTTTATCATTACATTAGATTATTTATAATAGATCAGTATTAGCATTTTCATCCACCTTAAACCTTCAGAGCAGGTACCTTGTGTCTGAGTGGATGCAGAACGCAGACGTGTGCAGTGGATAGGCTCTGGTAGTGTGGCTGGCTCTTATGTTATAGGGTTTGGCATATGGCTGGAGCAGATGACGGAGCATATGTTTTCCTTCCTCATTAAGTGCTCTACAATTAGGAGTGAATCACGTGTGCATATGTGTGAATGTGTATGTTCTGTGAGTTAGACACCTCACAAAAACACACATTTATCAAAATGCACACACTGCATTCATCAATCAAATATAACACAACTATTATATTAGTCTGATAATACAATAGGATAATAAATGGCTTGCATAGAGTTGGACTGCTGTGTCAGTCCCTGTGGCCCCGCCGCCGTGACCTTCCTGAACTCTCACAGTCTCAGCGGAGTGATTCATTAAGTGGGTTGTTTCCATGCCAGACGTCTCTCAGACAGACATGCTGTTTATAATAATCAGTGTCATGCTGAGAATGATCCACTGGAATCCTCTTATTGATATGGCACCCTGACAGCAACTGTTAGGCCATTATATTGACACTTAAAGGTGCTCTGGGTAATTTTTTTCTCATTAAAAAGCTTTACACAAAGAAATGAGGAGCACTTTCAACAAATAGAGGGTATGTTCAAAATGATGTGCACTAAAAAACAGTGCATAGCAGGGGACAAAAAAAAAATGGGGTGGGTGAGCTGCATTTAGCTGTATTTATTACATACAAAGTCAAGAATATATATTAATATAATATAATATAAAAAAAATTTGATTTTCAGTATATTTTGTCATTGTTCATTTAATTTGAGTGATTTTATATAAATTTAATTTTTTATCATTACATTAGATTATTTATAATAGATCAGTATTAGCATTTTCATCCACCTTAAACCTTCAGAGCAGGTACCTTGTGTCTGAGTGGATGCAGAACGCAGACGTGTGCAGTGGATAGGCTCTGGTAGTGTGGCTGGCTCTTATGTTATAGGGTTTGGCATATGGCTGGAGCAGATGACGGAGCATATGTTTTCCTTCCTCATTAAGTGCTCTACAATTAGGAGTGAATCACGTGTGCATATGTGTGAATGTGTATGTTCTGTGAGTTAGACACCTCACAAAAACACACATTTATCAAAATGCACACACTGCATTCATCAATCAAATATAACACAACTATTATATTAGTCTGATAATACAATAGGATAATAAATGGCTTGCATAGAGTTGGACTGCTGTGTCAGTCCCTGTGGCCCCGCCGCCGTGACCTTCCTGAACTCTCACAGTCTCAGCGGAGTGATTCATTAAGTGGGTTGTTTCCATGCCAGACGTCTCTCAGACAGACATGCTGTTTATAATAATCAGTGTCATGCTGAGAATGATCCACTGGAATCCTCTTATTGATATGGCACCCTGACAGCAACTGTTAGGCCATTATATTGACACTTAAAGGTGCTCTGGGTAATTTTTTTCTCATTAAAAAGCTTTACACAAAGAAATGAGGAGCACTTTCAACAAATAGAGGGTATGTTCAAAATGATGTGCACTAAAAAACAGTGCATAGCAGGGGACAAAAAAAAAATGGGGTGGGTGAATAACTGTGTCCTAGGAGAAACAAATGGGTCTTCCTCAAATGTTTTAACTGGAAATATGCCCCTGCAAACTTTTATAATAATAATAATAATACATATAACATTATAATAATATTCAATTATATTAAACTGTATTCGAAATATTAAACATTACTAAATTAAAATAATATAATTATTATTATTACAACATGTAACATTAATAATAATAATAATAATGGTGATTGTGATGATTATCATTTATTGTTATTTTATTATTACATTACAACAATATTCAATTATTAAAATTGCATTTGAAACATTAACATTTAAAAATAACATTAAAATATTTTATTTATTATTACATATAACATTAGACTAATATTCAATTATATTACATCTGTATTTGACATATTAAAATGTACTAAAATTAAAATAATTATTATGTATTATCACAACATTATACATGCAACATTACAGTAATATGTAATTATTAATGTTATTCTGAATATGTAAATTTTATTCCAAATCAAATGATCAAATTACTCAAATTAAAATTATTATAAATAAATAATATGATAATAATAACAATGATGATCATCATTATTATTACAAAAATATTCAATTATTATTATTATCATTACATATTAAATTACAGTTAACATTAAAATATGCAATTAGATTATTATTATTATTGTTATTATTTAACACACACTTGTGCTTATAAAAGTGCATCTAAACAAAACAAAGCAAACCAATGAATACAATAACAAACACAATCTAAAGTTTATAGACCGATCATAACAATGGAGTCTCATGTGTGTGATCCACCAGCCACACAATGAGTACAAGAGAAAAAGTAAAATGTCCAAACATGCAGTCCCTTATGGAAAATTAAAAATGGGTGGCACAGCTTCCATGCTTCCTCTATACAGTCCAAAAATGGGAAAATACTATCAAAAACAGATCACCACCTCAACTTTATTACCAAAATAAAATTATATACAGAAGCTAGAAGTGACAGTGTGAACATCTGTTATTATGATAAATATTAACAAACTACTTCATATAATTATTAGTTTGTCAAAAGAATATAAAAGTCAGAAACGTCACAAACATTTTACATTCTAAATGGACCTGAAGGGGGAAATTTTTTAATGTAAAATAAAAATAAAAAGCATACTCTGACCTCTTCCAATGCAAAAGTGGATAAAGGACATGGAAAGCATATCAACATTCTCTGTACAGCTAGACTGTGATAGAGGTGGAGTCTATGATTTCACATCCAGTGACAGGTGGTCAATACTCACTTAACTTCAAATTAAAAACTCATTCGGAGCAAATGGAAAATTATATTTCTGTTCTGGCAGCAAGACTGGCCATGACCCAGCAGATCATAAATTCTACACAAGGCCACATGTCCTTGAAGGCCCGACTAGAGAGGTGCACCGTCAGCAGAGAGACTCGCTCGCGCTCATTGTCCTGCCTACAGCTCTGATGTTCCTACAAGGCCATGCAATCACACCCAAAATGAGTTAGAGAGAGAAAGAAAAACTTCTCATGAGGTTCAAGGCCCAAAACATTTCACACATAATCTTGTTGTTGATGATTTGAGAAGATAGAGAAATCAAGGGTTGTAGTATTTTTTTTATACATTTTTCTTCAAAATACACACTCATTAAAATGTATATATATATATATATATATATATATATATATATACACACACAATAGTAATAGACTTGACTATACTGCTCAATTTGAAACAAGAACACATGGTGTTAAAACACGTTATGGTTTTCATTAAAAATATTTAGTAAAAAAAAACAAACATTTACATTAACGCACTGTAACATTTATGATCTTTTTGTGTACCATTGTGTTTTTCCTGTGACCCAGTTCTGATTAGTTCATTCTGCTCACCTGTTATCTTGTCAATTATCTCCTTAATCCCAGCGTTTAAATATCCTTCTAGTCCCTGTTCGAATACGTTTACATTTTATGTTTGGTTGTTTCCCTTGAGATGTCTATTAAAGTTGATTCCTGAATGTATTCCTTCGTCGTGTGATTCCTTACTACAGCCAAACACGTGACACCCACTTAATAGCAAATAAAAACATTATAATTAATATTAGAGAATAAATTTCAGTCTTATACCATGTGTATTATTTAGCTGTTAATTATAGTATAATTCATTGAAATCCTCATTGCTGATGAGTCAAATGTAGTTCAGAACAGTCTTTAAGATTCATTCTTTCAAAAATCTCATTTATAAATCTTTTTTTTTTTAATCTAATGCAGTAATTTTTCTCGTGCCTTCTCTTTAATCTGGCTGTTAGACTATAAGGATTGGCCATAAGGTTTATAGACGTGGCTGCTTGCCACTTGTGCGTCACCCCGATCACGTCCCAGGTTTGTACCAAGTGTCACTACTGAAATGAAACAAGATGATGATTTTGTAACTGTGTGCAAGTGTGCATAAATCTGTCTGCTTTATAAACTGCATGAGCAATGTCATTTTGGAAAGTCATCTTCATCAAGCTGTAATGCACAGCATTACTGTCCAAACAAAATATAATCACGGTTTACAACATGGCAGACATCAGCAATGTCAAAAGTTCTGGTACTTCAGTATACTAAGATAATATATTTAAAAGAAAAATGTTCAAAACCAAACTTTTTCAGTACTTTGGTAATACAGAGACTCATTTTCCACAGCCACAGTACTGAAACACGGCTGCTTTCCAAATGTATCACTACCATTCAAAAGTTTGGGCTCAGTAACATTTTTTTAAGCATCTGATACTTTTATTCAGCAAGGACACATTAAATTAATTAAAAGTGACAGTAAAGACATTTATAATGAATTTCTATTTCAAATAAATGCTGTTCAACATTCTATTCATCAAAAACTCCGGTAAAATTTTTATCAGGGTTTCCACAAAAAAATATTAAGTAGCACAACTGTTTACAACATTGATCATAATAATAAGAAAATCAGCGAATCAGAATATTAGAATGTTTTTCTGAAGGATCATGTGACACTGAAGACTGAAGTAATGATGCTGAAAATCCAGCTTTGCATCACAAAAATAAATAACATTTTAAAATATATTCAAATAGAAAACAGTTCTTTTAGGCTGTGATAATATTCCACAATATTACTGTTTTTACGGTATTTTTGATCAAACAAATGCAGCCTTGGTGAGCATAATAGAATTCTTTCAAAAACATTTTAAAACATCTAACAGATTCAAAACTTTTCGAGCTTTTGATAACTCTTTATATACCTCAGCAATTAATCAGTTAAAGTAATAAATAATTAGTTATTATTTATATTCATATTTAACGTTTTTAATCTGTGGAAGAAAATAGGTAACTAGAATCGTGAAAATGTTCTTGTGTTGATATAAAATTGTATCTTAATCACTAACCACCCACAATCTAATTGAACCTGTTGCTAAATGGACTGAAATAGAGCTTGAGTCCCAGTAAAGTGTTCTTTGCCAGATCACAGTAGTCTGTTGCATCCTCCATATAACGAAGAATTTATCACCGGCCTGAAAGTTGCATTGCATTCATTACAGATTTTGTTGATGCACTTGCAGCTTTACCTGATTTGCATAATTCCTTTAGCGAATGAGGTGCTAAAACAATGCAGATAGCACGTGCAAATAAACGATCACCGGATCACCTTGGGCTGTAACCCAGCCTGAGATGCACCAAGGGTTCACAGACAGCAGCCAATTTCTCGATTGAATGCTTTTAGTAATCTGTGTAATTTCACCGGTATCGGTATCGACTACTGAAAATCATCACGACTCTAACAAGCGTAATCAAGTGTGGCAGGTTGAACCCAGCATAATTACATAAGAATGCTAAGGAGCACTTCTTGTGTCCCCTAACATCTCCATTTTGGCAGACTCCAGTAAACGAGAGTCGAGACGAGAATTAAGTGCATTATAATTCTGCATACATTTTTGGCGCCGCAGGCATTACCAGCACTTGACATCGTACTCACACAAACAATGTGTTGTAACGTAAGACTGTGATGTTGGGTGAAAGGTTCAAGCAGAGAGTCTGACAGTCTGTGTCTTTGATTTCATAACCAGTGGCGCGTTATTGATGGAAGCGGAGATGAAACATCTACAATCTCCCTCGACCACAGACCTCATTTAAATGCATGGCATCTCCGATCGCCTGAGGTTAAAGAGTCAAGTAAAGCCAGCTCCTTTTAGACTGACTCTGATCTTTACGGTGAGGGACTTCATGTAGGGTGAAGTGTTTACCCGTCCACTAGTCCTGCCTTAGACGCTGGGCTATATTTAGAGCAGAATACACAAGCCAACCCCTCTCTGTGCAAAACATGCCACATCTGGTACATTTAAGTGATTTGCCGTCATGACTCGCGTCGCTCTGAGACTCGGTAAGTATTTTAGTATTCATCCAATATTGAGTATACTGTCAGCGGCCTGACACTATGACAACAAATGTAACAACTTACTTTCCAATATGTGTTGAAATGAAGGCGTGCGCCACAAGAAATCCTGCAAGGAATGGGCTGCTTTGGCAGCAGCTGTAAATAAACGGAGAATGGTGGATCTTATAAAGACTGGGATTGAATTTTCAGCTGATGGAAATGTTTGCACCAGAGTTGACCAGTATAATAAAATACAAAATGTTGCGCAATAAACCATGAGACACTTGGGTGCAAGTATCTTTTCGAAAGAAATTGACATTTCTATAGCTTAAAAAGTAGAGCATGGCTCTAGCAATGCCAAGGTCATGGGTTCGATTCACAGAGAAGGCATGAACTCATAAAATATATACTCGCTTCAGATAAAAACATGTGTAAATGTAAATCATAAAAAAGCTTTAAGATTGTTGACGATAAGCTTACAATGCTAGAGACCATTTTGACTGTGCAGGAAACATCTCAGTCAATCAACAAGTCAATCCCTCTGAAAGTTTCTGTGTAATTCACACACTGCATCAAACCATCTCTTATAAATGTCACGTTATGAAATACTGCTGGAGTGACAGCATGATCATTTTTCAGCTGCTGAAAACCTTTGCGTGAGAACTTGGCATAAGAATGTAAAACAAACTGTTGTACTTTTTCACCACGTTCATCTAACCATCATTTTCTTCATAAATCGTAATCATGAATGTTACTGAAAAGGGACAGTTCCTCCAAAAATCATCGTTTACTCACCTTCATCTCATTCCAAACTGTATGACTTTCTTTCATCTACAGAAGATATTTTGAAGAATTCTGGTAACCAATCAGTTTTGGTTACAACTGACTTGTATTAAACACTCACACACACACACACACACACACACACACATTAATAATTTTTTCAAAATGTCTTCTTTTCTACAGACGAAAGTCATACAGCTTTGCAATAACATGATAGTGAGTGATTGATTACAGACAATTTTCATTTTCATTTTCAACTATGACTGGGAAGGTTTTCAGTGTATAACAATTTAAAATTCATTCTGTTCTTCACATAAAGTTATTGTATGGCACCAGAAGACGCGAAATTTAGTGCTCAAGTCAAACTGATTCATATTATGGTACTTTTTTCCACATTTTTTGTCATTTCTGAAACATCATCTGTCCTCATTCGCTTTTATTTTATGGAAAAGAGCAGCAGGAACATTCTGCCTAAAATCTCTTTTTGTTTTCTGCAGAAAAATGAAAGTCTCAAGTGTTGAAGCATTTGGAATGGCATGAGGATGGATAAATAATGACAGAATTTCATGTTTGGCTGATCTAACCCTTAAACTTCACAATGCCTGAAAGACCAGTGTTAACTGACTACAAGTAAAGGCATTTGTCTTGGAAACCTGGGCATGTGTCAACAGCACAAAACAGAAAAAGCCAACCTGACCAACTCTCTATTTACAAGATAAGGCTTTCGTTCCATCAGAGTTTATCTTCCAGATCACCTTGGGCTGCAGCCCAGCCCGGGAAGCGCAGAGGGTTCGGAGACAGCAGGCCAATTTCTCGATTCAATGCTTTTAGTCATCTGCCTTTGAAAGGCAAACATTCAACCTAATTCTGCAGTGATGCAATAAACATGGAAAATATTCCGCCCAGAGAAAGATGCTACAATCATCTGCGCGCAACATAATTTCAAAACAAGCCATTTTACATAACAGGCTTAAGTGGAGGAGCTTAAAACACACACACACACACACACACAATCAGTATGCAGACAGAAGCCTGTGTGGAACGCTTACCTTTTTGAAGGCGTGGGCGCCCCGGAGGAAATGAGAACGGTATCGTTCATGTCGTTGGCCACTGGCCTCAGCTGACTGCAAAATCACAGAGTTCAAGTCAAGCATAGACACAAACCTACGGATGACGCTCTAAGCTTTCCAAGCGCACAAGGGACATCAAACCGCTCTAAGAAGTGATGTTATTTTTGAAGTACACCGTTTGAGCGCACATTAAACTTCCTCATCATAATTGCCTTCCAGATGCACACGTTTTAATTTAATGCTATTTGCCCAAACTTAATTAAGTTAACAAGACGACAAAAGGGTTTGGAGGAATTCTAATTAAAGCTGCAGAAATCCGAGAAGGTTGGGAGAAATAGGAGGGGGTGACATTGCAGAAGGTAACTTGTGTGAGTAAACAGTGCCACGGGATCCATCTGGACTCAATGCCCGTCAGTCCTGATGGACACACATGACAGAACTTTTCACTTCATTCGATAAGTTCGATAAGGGTAATTCCAAAATTTTGACATAATAAACCGTTTTTTTGTCTAGTCACTATTTTTGCTCCTATTAATTCACAAAAGCTCATTTGTACATTTTCATACAATCTGCTTGTGACCCACTGCCGGTTAGGTTTAGGGGTCAACCTTCATGCTTATACTTTATTTCTAAAAATCACACATTTCCATACAAATCACATCATACAAATTCATATGAAATCGCCACATTAAAAACTTCCCTTCCTTATACTACGTTGTAATTTTTTTGTGAAATTGTAAATAAAACATTAAAACATAAAACATCAAAATAAAAGATTATTGGAATACATTTTTACAAGGAAATGCTATTTCATTCTTTCTACTTTAAAATGTTATGTTTAATTCAATGTGTTACTTACAGTTTCTTTGTAATTAATTGTAAAATTTTTGAGTGAAAACTGTTTCTATACCAAATTTGTTGGGTCTAGTTCATGTGTATTTTTCCTATTTTTTACCTCTTGTTTAATACATTTTCATAATTTTTTCCAGCTATTTATGATTAATGAATAGAGATCTGAAATTTAGAGTTCAGCACATCTTAAAAAATGTATCTTAACTATTGAAATTTCCTTAACTTTTCAGTGACTTTTTAGTCTGAAAAGCATAATTGTAAAAATGTCCCAATATTCCCAAGTTTTCTCTGGGTACCCTGCTTATATCTGAAGTGTTTGTCTGCTGCAATACAATCTCTTCAAATGAAAGGAAACATCCAAAGAATGTTGTTTCTTAGTTCAGTCGCTCGGAGGTTCGGCGCATTTGCATTAATGAGACGTCCTAATGTTAATGTTCCCTGAGGCTGCTAGCATCATGTCACACGACTCGTGAAACATCGTTATATTGCAATCCAAGCAGCCGAGCTGTGGCATCCTTCTGAGACCTTAAAGCAAAAAGTAACCAGCATCGAGCAAAGTGATCCAACACATGGCAAGAAAATCCCCAACAACATGCTAGACCTTTACTATAACTGCATGTTAAAACCACAAAAGACTCATTTTATATTAATAAAGCGCTTCTGTTCTATGCAATTACTCACTCACCTCCCGCAAGGCAAAGAGTGGCCGTCTGTCAAGCGGTGAGACGTAAGCGGTGACCGCTCTGTCCAGCTGCCTGTCCTGTTCTGTGCTCAACTGAAGGAGCATCTCAATGCACAACACTGCTGCTGTCTCCAAGGAAACCTGACAGTCACGTGACACGGTGACGATCCAGACACACTCTTACTCTCTCTCTCTCTCTTCCAGCCTCCCGGCTCCTCAGTTTAGATGCACGTACAGTACTTTCAGCCACTCAGAAATAGATGCAATATTCTTCCCTAAGAACATTTAAATTTCTCCAATCTGTTTCCAGCCACCCACATTAGTCATAATCCAGAGCAAACAATCCCCTTTTCCAACAGAGCTTCATTTACAACACAATTACTATACACAATGCAGCCTACACAGAAACAATAGTCTAATACTTAAAGTGCAAATCTACATATTTTCAAAATTGACCAGATTGCAGTCTGAACTAGCTTTGCATGATTAGAATACCTATAAGACATGTTCCATACAGCCATTTCCATACATTTTTTAAGCCAATCACAAAGTTTTGAAAGAGCTAATGAAGTTACTCCATGCCGTTTAGTTGTAAACCTGTGTCAAAAAAAAAAAACCCGCGATTATCTACATTTTGGAAAGAAATGTCACTAAAATAGACAGATGCTAAATGGTAGAACTGTTTAAAGATCATTTCCGTGCCATTGTGAGTGTGAAAAGAACGTAGTATCTGGACAATCTGGCATAATATTTACCAAATATAATGGGCTTCATATGTACGGTGACGCATTGCTGCCACACACATATTTTTTTTCCACTCAATTATGTCGTAATAACGAGATACTTTTCTCGTTTTAACGACATCTTTTCTCGTTTTAAGACATCCTTTCTCGTTAAAACTACATATTTTCTCGTTTTAACGAGATGTTTTCTCGTTAAAACGACATCTTTTCTCGTTTTAACTAGATTTTTTCTCGTTAAAATGACATCTTTTCTCATAATAACGAGATGTTTTCTCGTTAAAACGACATCTTTTCTCGTTTTAAGGAGATGTTTTCTCGTTAAAACTACATCTTTTCTCGTAATAACGAGATGTTTTCTTATTAAAACGACATCTTTTCTCGTTAAAACGACATCTTTTCTCGTTAAACCGACATATTTTTTCTCGTAATAACGACATATTATGTCATAAAAATGACATGTTTTCCCGTTATTATAGATATATATGGTACATTATGTGAGCGAGCTAAGCGACTGTCCGCGCTGCTGTCGCCACAGTCTGACATAAACCAGGATCTGCACTGTGCTGAAATTATTGAAATACACTGTTTTAAATGTATTTTAATGTAATGGTTTTAATTGTAGCGGCATGTTTATTAGGATTAATCTCCAATCTGTCTACAATATAGTGCTATCCAATAACTGCACTCAGACCCATGACTCCTTTAGGCTATGATCAGATCAAAACTGGGCTTAATATTTCTTTATTTGAATGACTGAAGTTTGATTTAACAACAAATCGAAATAGGAACAAAAAGAAATAAAGAGATTTTCTAATAGGCTAATAATAATAATAATAGCCTAATAATAGCCTAATAATAATAATAATTATTATTAGTAGTAGTAGTAGTATTAGTATTATTTCGTTCTGTTTGAAAACGAGCAAACGAAAATTAAGCTAGATTTTTCGTATTTTTTGTTCGTGGGTTAAAAAATGAGCTTGCTATTTGTGCGTGGGCGGCCCTAAAAAACGCCACTTTTTCACTCAGCCTGTCTTTACCGCCTATCCCATCACAGAATAAGAGTTCATCTCATGTACCGCTCTGCAAATTAGTCACAATAACGTTTCTTCAAACTGTCTGGCTGTTGTATATATATTTCTTGCAAATATACATCTCATATGAAGCACAACACTGTTCTTCTTGGTGAGAAATGCTGGTAGTAATTGTTTTTTAAATTTTTGTTGAGGAGGTTTGTTGTTTGTAGGGATGAATTTAGAGTCGTCAGAGCGAGTTGGGTTCGTTCACAGAGATAAAAAATACAAAACAATTACAATTAACACAGAATTAACTTAAAAAGTTTATTGAATTATACATTTAATGAACTATACATAATTTATATATCTAATATTAATAGCGAGTAAAAAAAAAGATCAAAGTGAATTTTTTAAATAATAATTTATAATAATATTTTAATGATATATATTAATTTGGTTTGACTTTAGTGAAATGTCAAAATCAAATTAAAATCGAATTAAAAGTCTATTGATTCAATAAAAATAAATATTTTTACTAAAATATTTCTCAAACAGTGTAAATAGTTCTGTATGCATGAAAATGTAAAACTTTAGGTTCACTGTAAAAAAAATAAAAGTTGAAAATAAAACAGATTATTGGAGTATGTTTTGCAAGAAAATATTATTTCAGTCCTACTTCAAAATTTCACATTTGATATGTTACTTGCCATTTCTTTGTACATTTTTTTTTGTTAAATTTACCATCAGTTTCTGAGTGAAAACTGTTTCTACACCGATTTTTTTTTTTTTTGTGGCAGTGTTGGGGAGTAGTCTTTTGTAGCCTTGTATTTTCCTCATTTGTAAGTGACTTTAAATATATTAAATATTCTAAATGATTAAATGTAATCATAATGAGAAAAACTTGTAGTCTTTTGTAAAGAGACCATCATATTTTGGGGGTCCTTGGCATCAAAAAGATGGGGGGGGGAGACACCTTACACCCTTACACTGTCAGCACACTAAAATCACTCTGCAAGCTTCTTTAAAAAGACAAAAAATTTAAAATCTACTAAATTAAACTAATCAACCTCTCAAATCAATCAGTCAGTTATCGGACAACTAGTCAACCCTGACCCATCCTCCATAGGCACAGTCACTAAAGAGGGTTGTATACTACTGCAATCCTCCATGCTAGATGTATGGGATAAGTTGGGATAGTATGGGAAACACTGAGGCCTTTTTTATTAGATGTATCTCTCCAATCAATGTGCATATGGTGCAGTACGATCATAAAAATGTAACCCACTGCTAACAGGTGCCACCCCATCACTCCCAGTCACTGGATCCGGATTCTTCAGCTCTAATTTGAACCTCAAATGCTACATCTCCAACCACTCAAATTCGTCAAGCAGATCAAACCCGGATGAAACCGTCTCCTAAACTTTGATTAGCAAACTCCTCTATACTCAAATCCGGAGACTGGCCAGTCTTAGATGTCAGACGTGCTACAAATGTAGATTTATTCATCCTGATGTTCTGCCCTCAGTAGAGAGGAAGGCAAAAATCACGCTCTCATCTTTTTTATGAGGTCAAATGAATTACATCAAGGGTCGTTCACAGGCACTCTTCTCCTCTGGTTAATTACAGTGAAGTGAGTACTTTCACAGAGCCCGAGCTGGAGAAATATGGAGCATCTAATATCCCGTCTCAGCTGAAAGTTTTCAATGCATGTCCTGCCTTCCAGAGGTTCTGGGCCCACGCTGCACATCTGCACACTGTAAAAAAAAACCCTGTTGTTTTTACAGGAAAACGCTGGCAGCTGTGGTTACCAGAGAATCAGTGTTATATGACCTTGGATGTTCATAACAATCACTGTCTATTTCAGCTACATTTCATTAATTCATACTGGTTAAGCAAAAAGAAAGAGGAATGGCATATGCACATTTGGTAAACAAGTTTCTAATTAAATAAACTTGAAATCAAAACCTTATTGACTTTTTACGTTCCTGGTCTTATTTTTCATGACTCATTTTATTCCAAACAATGTTTAGTAAATATTAGTATATTTCATTTTTACGAATTTTATTTTTCTAAACCATAGTTGAAACAGTAACAATTGTATTTGGGTCAATGACATCTTAATAAATTATATATATATATATATAAATACACAAATATATTTTTCAAACTAATACCATGAATTATGCACATTATGAATCATGAACATAATAATATCACTTAATAATATCAATTCATGTTTGAGTTTTTCCACATATTAACTTAACATATTTCACATCTTTTCACATATTAATAATATTAATAATTTTTCACATTTTAATAACATTTTTCACATATTATGAATAAAAATAAAGAATAAATAAACACTATGCCACACTACTTTTTAGAAGAATTATTTTTCTCTTAATTATGATATCAGGACAGTTGTATCAAACTTTAAATAAAACTTTAATAAAAGATTATTGGAGTATGTTTTACAAGAACATTTTTTAATTTAATGTTTAATTCAATTTGTTACTTGCCATTTCTTTGTAATTGTTTGTGAAATTTACTAGAAATTTCTGAATCAATATTGCTTCTACAGCAATTATTTATTTTCAGTTTTTCAGTTTTTTTCATGCCCCCAAAAATATCATAATGAATTTTAATCCAGAAATTAAGAACAGATTAATCATAGAAGAGGTGTAATCAAGTCATTTTATGTATGAATTGTATTTTTGAATGAATAAATAGATCTTTTGTGGGTTAGTCATTGACCTATTTAACATACATACAACCCACAAACATTCTGTCAGTGGTTCAAGAAACGATATGCTTTGCGCCATTTTGTTTCATTTATATCCACTGCAAATTAGTCACAGACATCTGTCCCTGCCTATGGTTCAACATGTCCTAAAGAAGTCCATCTGTCAAACAGGAGAAGATCTGAAAGACATGCCATCATATGCCATCAGCTGTCAGAAAAACAGCATTCTTGCAGTTCATCATAGAAATTCATCACACTTAAAACAACAACAACACCACTGTCCAGAGAGTTCCTATGTCTGTCTGATTCCCAGGGCCGAGCAGACATGAATTTCCTTTTCTCTGACTCTGCCATGACCAATCAGAACGAGGCGGCCTGCAGCTTGTGACAGTGGGATGTGGAGGATCATGTTGATGGATGTCACCTTGAGGTCAGAGCCAACAGGAACACTATGCTGACCAATTGTGAGGAGCAGTAACAGGCAGTCAGACATGTTTACGCAGATCTGCCAGCTACCCAAAGAGCAAGAGATGATCATGACGGGTCAGAGCTCTAATAATGAGGATCCTGATTTGCATTATTTTCTGTTCCTAACCAAGATGTCATGTATCACATCAATCCAGTATCAAATAATAGAAATCATGAGATTATAAATAAACAAGTACAATCTACCAGGCTGATGAGATGCATGCCAAAGTGTAATATTCAGGATTAGGAATCATAAATAAATAAATCCATAAAGTGTGACCAATAGTAATATTCAACCCAGGCTCATTTGAAATATGTGATTGTGGCGACATCTCTGCAAAATGACATTACTTTGCTTCTTGCACATTTTGCGACACTTTCAAGGTGAAATCCAGTTCAGTTAGTGGTGCTAAAAGCCTGTTCAGTTTTATCTGAAACAGATGAATGTGAATCTGACAATGTTTTATTATGTTGGATGTTGTACTACTGCATGCATCATGGCAGTTTAGTTTGAGTGACGCTAAAAGGCTAATGCTGTCGTGTTTGAAAATAACATACCACCTACCTCTACCCTAAACATAACCGATAGTGTTAACAAAAGCAAGCATGAGTTAAAAATGTATTTGCTGAAGAAACCATCCCTATTTATCTTGCTTTAAGTCTTTGAGCTCTTTTTTTAGTGACTTGTGCAGTGCTGTACCAGGTGCGCTACCGAGCACATTTACTACGTCAGAATATGGAGCTGGTTATGTGATGCAAATGTCAAAATTATTTAGTTTACCAATCATGCACTATGGTAAAAGTGTTTTGAAGACAACATAGTATTTTGCAAGGAACCTGTCACGAATCCAGTCTATGAACTTCCGTTCACTCACCACCAGAGGTCACCCGCTCACTACATGGACTCTCACACTACACAGACTGTTATACTATACCCTGGACTACATTTCCCATCATCCATTGCACTGATTGCACACAGCTGTAACCAATCACACGCTCACCTGAAAGCTATTACACACACTATATAACACCCACTCAGATCCTGCTCAAGTCGCCGCGTATTGTCTGCGTTTATCGCTCTCAAAGTGACAGCAGTTTACGGAGCCATTTTCCTGTCTTAGTTCATAGTTCATAGTTTAGTCTAGTCTTGCCTTGCCTGTTTTCCTGTGTGAAGATCTTTGCCTGTGTATTTTGACCCATGCCTGTTATGACCACGTCTCTTAATAAAAGCATGCACATGGATCCATTCGTTTCACGTCTCTGTCGCCCCGTAACAGAACCGTTTGTCTTTATTAATCGATAATCTGCCCCTTTTATTCGTAATTTGTATGAAAAGGAATAAAAGTTGTTGGTGTTTTACTGCCTCTAGTGTACATTTCAGCTAGAAACTGCAGTGAATTGTATGTATAAGTAGACTTTCTGTAAAAATGTATTAGCAAGTACAACTAATAATATAATATGACAACACTGATGAGATTCATCACAGCAGAACCAGTTCCTTCAATACTCAATATAAGAATGCATAAATCTCTGACTGAGCTGAGGGAGACGCTCAATGAAACAGACCATAATATCTGTTAGAGTCCATAAAAGTGGCATTGTTACATTCCACAGTCATAGTAAAGAGCAAACGCTGAAGGCTTGAGATTGATTTAGCACTAAAGAGATAGAGTGGCCCACAGGCACCTCAATCTATACATTTAGATAAGTTGAGAGGACAATGTGTGACAGAAGGGGAGGAATCAAACAGCTGAGTATTCAGAGTGCATGTTTAATCTCAGAATGAACCTCTTTCTTACTTTTTAATGCATATTAATGATCTTATTGTAAATTATTTATCTGTGCACATCAAAGGGGAAAAAGTAGTCTTTGTAGTCTTTTATTTAAATGATTTTCCTTGTCACTTACATATTTTCTCATTTAAATCCTGATTGATTCTGAAATGTGTCACATTACAGAAGTTAAATGGGTTGTGAATGCCATTTCATGTCTTTAAATGTGTGAAAATGTGATTCGTATTGTAATCAAGGTCTGATATTCATCTATTCTAATTCAACTCTTTCATATCTCTAATTGTTACGTGGCCAATTAAAGGAAGCATTACGAAAGTCTCTTGCTCTCTTTATCCATAAATAGGAAGCGTTATTTGAAAATAAATTTCTACAAGTCTTTCACACAAAGACTATTTGAAGCTGATGCTATTCGAGTGGTACAAAGGGATATTTCAAGAGCAGTTTTAATTGCTTAGCAATCTGAATTTGGGAACTAAAAATAGACATGAGCTGGCAAATGTGCCCTTCAGTCACAGTGAGTTCAGAGGCAATTTCATCATTAAGTCTGAATCTATTCTAGGTGGTAATAAGAGGGTAAAATTTACACACTCTTTCATAAGATGTATTATTTCATCATCGATTTACACGCAAAATTGCATTTAGAATTAAATTTACAACAGATCTAAGGAAACATATTTAAATACATATTTGATCTTAAATATATCTCAAGGGATCTCATTTGTTTTAAAACAAATGGACTTTAGATGTTGAATACAAACCACAAGATCTGCATGTATTCATAAACCAACATTTAAAAGCACAGATTAAACATGTGAAGCCTTTACACTTGGTAACTTAAAGATATTCAGAAAATAAACAGGCTAAATATCTAACTTTTTATTGTACCAAACCATCAAAGTCAACACAAAAAATTAAATGCTACAGATTATACCTACAATAGGAATAATAATAGCAGACAACTTAAAATCTGGCATTAACTATCTTAAAAATGTATTGTTGAAGCCTGTGAATATTACAGTGCTTTTGCATAAGTTTTCCTCAATAAGTAAATACAACTAGAAATCAAAAACCGTGATTCTACATCCAAGCCACTAGGTGTCAGTATAAAGTCCAAGATCTTTGTTTATTAAGCAGAAATTAATTATTGCAATTTTAAAGGAGACATATTATGCCCCTTTTTACAATATGTAATTATCATGTTTATCGCGCTGAAATCATGAGTTTTAAACCATATTCGTTTAAACTTCTGATATATGGTTTTCTGAGAGCACACAGCCGAAGCACACGGACAGAAAGCGGCTGTCACAGCATGCGACATGATATGTCATGATATGTCACCTTTAATGTTTATAGTTGACTCTAGACAACATGTTGCGTCATTCACAACATATTTATTTTTGTAATGTGGCATAATGACTGAAACTGGGCAAAATTACATACTGTACTTCATTGAATCCATCAGAAATTGACTGGATTGTGAAAATACGCATTTTATACCAGAACGCGGATTGGCGGCTTGGGGGGGGGTATTCATGAAAAGTAAGAGGTATTCATGACATCAGTTAAAAAGTAAAGTCATTTCAGAGGCAGACGAGGAATGTTAAGTGTATTAAGAAAGTAATACATTTTGGTACTGATTAAGGCAGTGGTTTTCAATCCTGTTCCTCGGGACCCACTGCTCTGCACATTTTGCATGTCTCCCTTATCTGACACACTCATTTGAGTTCATGGAGCTCTTTCCTAATGAGCTGATGATCTGAATCAGGTGTGTAAATTAGGGAGACATGCAAAATGTGCAAAGCAGTGGGTCCCCAGGAACAAGTTTGAAAACCACTGGATTAAGGGGACTCAAAAATAAAGAAAAGTCCAAAAATATGTTCAGTTGTCTTGTTGGCAGTAATCCACCACACTTTGCATCAGACAGAAAGAGTCAAAGGAAATATCCGAGAGAAACATTTGGATTAAAAAGCTTGTGTATTTCTATAAAGATACAGAGCGGGATCCTCGAGGGGATGTGCCTCAGGTACTATCAGCAGCCTCCATTAAATTTAAAACTTCATACTGATAAAACTGTTTTAGTAGCAGCTATTCTCTGCCAACTCAGAAATGCCACTGAAGCATGACTGTGCACTTCAGCTATTATTTTAGTCCCCACAGGAGACCGTCTGCCTGCATGGGATCTAAGGACCAGTAAATCTGATTTTTTTTATTTTATATATCACACATTTTCACTTCATAAACAGCACTATGCTCTTTGTTGTGACTGCTGTGATTTCTTCCTCAAGGTCAGATTTTAATGCTGATCATCAATGCACAGAATGAAAATGATTAAATGATGACATTTAGCATGAAAAATAAAATATTACTTTTGGTTTGTTTGTTTGTTTTGCAACAAATAAAATCACAAAAAATTATTTATAATTAATTAATTAATTAATTAATAATACATGTATACATTATTAATTTAATTAATTATTTATTAATTATAATAAATAATTTATTATTTATTTATTATACATTATAATTAATTATTTATAATACATGAACTGCCATTCAAAGGACTTTTAAATGTTTTTGAAAGAAGTCACTTGTGCTTACCAAGGCTGCATTTATTTGACCAAAAATACAGTAAA
>NW_015631716.1:605628-607471 GCF_001515625.1 Sinocyclocheilus rhinocerous
AAAAATACAGTAAAAAAAAAAAAAAAATTGTGGAATATTATTACAATTTAAAATAACTGTTTTATATGCTAATATATTTTAAAATGTAATTGATTCCTGTGACGGCAAAGAGGCATTTTCAGCAGGCATTGCTCCGTTCTTTAGTGTCACGTGATACTTCAGAAATCATTCTAATAAGCCGATTTGATGTTCAATAAATATTTCTCATTAATGTTGAAAGCAGTTGTGCTGCTTAATGTTTTTGTGTAAACCGTGATACGTTTTTTTCAGGATTCTTTGATGAACAGAAAGAAGAACAACATTTATTTAAAACATAAATCTGTAGCATTATAAAAGTCTTTACTTTCACTTTTGATCAATTTAGTGCATCCTTGCTAAATAAATGTATTATTTCTTTCTATAAACATACATTATTATAAATATACTGTTTATTTATTTTTAAATGCTTGGTTATTTTGCACATTTTCATTGATTCAAATTATATGTCATGATAAACTAGATTTAAATGTATGAATATAACAAAATACTGACTAAATTAAACTACATTTTCATCAGAAGACAAAAACAATGACTAAATAAATGATCACAGGCTACAGTCTCGCATTCGTATTGAAACAATATGAATGCTCATTTTCCTCGCCCACAGTTCAAACACTATAAGCATGATATTATAAAATCATGTGATTGTTATCCGAGCTGTTAATACTTTATATGGCTCATAATCAAAAAACGCTGGTACTTTATCAGAAAAATAAATGAACACAGTAAATCTGCTACACTTTCCCTCCAGTGGTGGGCACATACAGTGGGTACGGAAAGTATTCAGACCCCCTTAAATTTTTCACTCTTTGTTATATTGCAGCCATTTGCTAAAATCATTTAAGTTAATTTTTTTTCCTCATTAATGTAGTTTTATGGTCTTCATCAATCCCCAAGTTCATGTGTCAGTTAATGAAAGTACTTATAGATCAGGACCTGTTCCTTAGAGCGAAGGTCTGGCAAGATTGATTCAGCTCCCCGATATTTATAATTCAGTAAACGAGAAAACTGTACCCATATATTTTTACACACAATATCTTTCTTCTTGGCATTTTCTAATTACATTTCTTTCCCATGACAGATCTGCAGATCAATATCCGCTCTCGCTATAAGAAACAAATACTGTGGAATTTCAGACAAGAGGACGTGAATACAATTATAACCTCACTGTTATATAAATTTTAAATGTTCACATGTCTTATCAAGAAACAGTGACACTTAAAAGTCGTAAGACCCGTCTGGATCAACTTTGCGTTCTTCTTTATAGTTTAGCAAAGTTACTCAGAAATGCAGTGAATGAATGGTTTGAGATGTATATGTTGTACAGAGCTGAGATGGCAGAAAGAAATGCGATTGGATAAGCACTCCAGAGAACTTACGTAGTGTGTGCGAGGTCCTGAGGTCTTTCTGCTGCCTCTGGGAACACAGGGTGAGGCGGCTCTCCGATCGGCATGCAGCCCAGAGACTTACTGATAGCATGACTGAGCTTCTTTGCTGGAGACTTCTGTAAAATGAGTGAAAAAAAATCCTGCAAAGTTAAAAATAAACACTAAATACAACCCCAAAATACCTTCCATATACTCAACTGTACTTAACTAACAAAATCAAATGCAATTCAAATATATGTCGTTTTGTGGCATAAAGGGGGAATTAATGCAGATTTGATCTGTTCATAAAAAGCCACAGACTTACTTCCCATGTGAAGCTAGAACATTTTATATAATTTAATGTAGAGATATATATGCGATATATTTCATTTAAAGTTAATGAAAAATTTTCTTTGAATCAGCAAAATCCGTGCTCT
>NW_015631716.1:607533-612740 GCF_001515625.1 Sinocyclocheilus rhinocerous
AAAAAAAAAAAAAAAAAACTTTATCGAGGTGGTAAGAATGAGGGGGAAAAAACTCTTATAATTGGATTTGGGAGGCAGTGCGGATAGTTTCCCAAGCTGTAATTTCCAGCGGTGTGACTGAGCTTTGGAACAACGCTTGAGTATTAAAAATGTAATCAATATAACTCACTCACTGAAAAACATGAACCCCTTGAAATCCTGAATTAGAGAAGAATGACAGGAAACAAAATACTTGCTGCTCATCCATCCCTCACCCAAGGCCAAACTATTTTGTTACAAAAATGTACACTACTGTTCAAAAGTTTTGAGAATTAATTACTTTTTTTTTCAGCAAGGATAAATCAAATTGATTAAGTGACAGTAAAGACGTTTATAATGTTACAAAACATTTATATTGCAAATAAATACTGTTATTTTTTACTTTATATTCATCAAAGGATCCTGAAAAAAGGTATTCACAAATTTTAAGCAACACAACTGTTTTCGACATTGATAATAATATAAAATGTTTCAAATCAGTTTATTAGAATGATTTCTGAAGGATCATGTGACACTGAAGACTGGAGTAAAGATGATGAAAATCCAGCTTTGCTTTTAAAGGAATACATTTCATAATATAAAAAAATAGTTATTTAAAATTCTAATAATATTTCACATTACATTATTTCATTAAATACAGTATTCTTCAGTAGACTTCATTACTGTATAAAAAATTACAAATTCTTACCCCTAATATTTCTACCTAGTACTATTATAGCACAGTGTGTCCAGAAATTTCGGTTTTGGAAAATAATTTCCCTTTTAATGCAGAACTATGTCGAACCTTAGCCTGCATAATTGAGATCTGTTGTGATTAATGACTTCATGAGTTTTGGTCTGTTCCTCAAACAAAGCCATTGAACACATTGAATGTAACATATTGATAGACCTTATTTTTTTCCTTTGTCATTTTAGAGCATTTTAAATCACCATCCAGCACCACTTTCATTATAAGCTAAAGAACATCTTGGATATTCTGCATAAGATCTCCTTTTGTGTTTCTTGGAAGAAAGAAAATAATACAGGTTTGAAATGACATGAGAGGGAGTACATTTCCATTTTTGGGTGAACTAATGCTACATACCCATGAGGAGTGCTCCTTCATCTGGTGCTGGTTGCTATGGGGACCGCTGGCATGACCACGCCAGAAGCAGCTCTGACAAAGCTGGTAGCCATGGCACTGCTGGCAGCGGTACCGGAAACCCATCATGCTCTCACTCCGGCAATACGAACATTCCACTGGATGGAAGACTGTGGGATACCAGCACAAAGGGTTTCAGGCAGCCGCAAACCTTGTTTTAACTGAGCCATATTTTGTGAGTGAGGTGTCCAGACGCAGTGGGCGTTGGGAAATAAGATATAAAAAACCCCACGTACAACGCAGTCGGACCACGTACCATTCTCTACATTAGCGAGTCGGTGCATGAGAGGTAGCCATACGAGGTACTGCGGGGGTGGATCTGCCATCAACACATCCAAAAACGTATTCAGCAAGATCTTCTTCTGGCAAAGCAGAGATAAGACGCTCTTAGTGAAAGCCTCTAAGACTCTGAGACAGGTTGAATGAGATCCTGATCGTTTTTAAGGGACTCTCGATGCTATCTGAAGCAGATTAGTGTACTCACCTGCTGAGGGAAGCATGTTCTCACAGAGTGCTCGGTGTAGCCAAATGATGGCCCCTCGAACACTGCCGTGGGGAGCTTCAACACTTCCCTCAGGAACTGGTCAAATTTGGCAAAGACCATCACGCCATTTGAGTCTGATATCTGGGAAAATATATCTGAAAGAGATATAAGTGATTTTGAGTTACTGTATGTGATGTCATGGATAAATATTTAAGAACAAACAATTCAGAATGAATCCTTAATTTACATTTTATTTATAATGCATGAGGATATCTAATAATTATCTTTAATCATTATCGATTATCAGATTAAGCAAAATTATGCTTATTTTTGTGGAGCAATAAAATAAAATAAAAATTTGCATCACTTAAATATACAAGTTGTAGCTATTCAAATGAATAAATAAAATGTAAAAACATATCTGGGTAAAATGCATTATTATTTCCCAAAAAATTCCAAGCTAATGTGATGAATTGACTTTTGATTTGTGTAATTTCATCAAAAAACAAACAACATTTTGACCAGAACTGTCTATACAGCTAAAAGACACTTGTGGGATGAAAATAAATCTTTATTATTATTATTATTATTATTAGTGCTGAGATGTCTTTTAATAACTTCAAGGAGTATTCAAAATAGATTTTAAATTGGAATGTAATTTTGAGTTCAGTACACATTATGTACAGAAGGGGGAGCCAAACTCAGTGAAACGTTTTGGCATAAAAGCCTTTTTGTATATTATTTTAAAATAAATAATATTTATAATATATAACATTGTATGAGCTTACAGTCTTTAAAATTTGAGTAATGGAGACAGAGAGCAGAGAGAAATTTAACAATTTAACAAAAAGAACAGTGCTGCAAAACTATTAACTGTTCCACAACAAGAATAGCAATGTACAGTGAGAGAACTGCAAGATTTATTCATTACTTTTGTAAATGATTTTTACATAAAAATTCAAATATTTTTCTATTAATCTATTAGTCTGCATTTACATCGTTTAATGAACGTCTATTTTTCTCCCATTCGAAAATGAATCAACAAGAATCAACAGATCTGTCTGTGATTGGCTGCATTGCGCTACAAAATACGTTACAAAAACACACAGTAAATAGAAACTTTTGACATTCTCCAGAGCGCAAACACAAATACGCACTGAAGTGTTTCCTAAATCTGTTTCGCCAATATCCTATTATTACATTTTCAACTGGTGCTTTTCACTGTGCGAGAAAATGGACGTGTGGCGTGAGAGCGTGAGAGCGTGAGAAAAGTGTCAATTGCATGAGTCACACGCTGAATGTGTGAGAGTTGGCAGCCCTGGAAGAGTTCAAAATAACTAATCAACAACAGTTTAGCATTATAAAGCATATGAACCCCTCTTTGTGACAGAAAATATCCATTGCATCTTTGTAAAATCACTGCTGAATAGCTGTATAACAGGCATGATACTCACAACGTAATTTGTCCAGTATTTTACCACCACACATCGTAGCTAGCATTGACTTCATAGCAAACACCGTGAGTTTCCCATGGCCTTCACTGAAACACAAACAACACATTATCAGAAGATGTTTTATTATAGCAATCCTAAGCCTTAAGATTCTTTAAATTGCATTTACTGTTTGGACAACAGCAAATTTCATACTCTTATAGCCAATCTTTTGGAAATATGTGCGTAAACAGAACATGTTTGACTATTGATCGTGTTAGAAGGCCCACAGCCAAACTCATTATTAGTATTTTTCTATGGTAAGCTCAGTCTTGGAAAGTAGCCTAACAATGCTACAAACTTAACTATGTTTTTCTGTAGCTTTACAGCAGCTCAGCTGTTTTTGTTTATAGTATATAGTGTAGCTTTTTCAGCTACTTTTCCAAGAGGTAGAAGTGTAGCATGACAAAAAGCTACATCTCCCTTTTTGTCAAATTGTGCACAGGACGCTAAAATGTCCTATAGCTCGTTTTTAGCATTGGAAAGTTGAATCATTTTAGTGAAAAGGTACGTTTGAACCATTCATGTAAATGAACCAGTTAAAAAATTACTCACCAATTCATTTAATTCATTCAGTCTCTATGCACCATCTTTTTTTTTTATATATATATATTTAAGTTTTTTTACTTCTTGACTTCCATTAAGTGTTAGCTGTGTTCAGTCAAAATTTGAATTGTTAAACATTTCATGCTGTCAACCATAATTGAGATCGCTTTGGAGGCGTCGTGTTTACATCTGTTACAATGATTGCTTATCAGGATCACCTAAATGTTGGATTTTCAAAATATGTTAAGTTTGTTGCAGTAAACTTGCATGACGTTCTTTAATAAATGATTAATTGGTTTCACACTGGTCTGTTATTGTAGGGACGTCGACTTTACATGGGTAGCCCTTAGCCAATGAAAGCTGCGATGGAGTCCAGACCTTCTGCCATCAGTCTGCATAGATATTTATACGTGAAGCTACATTCAACTGCTCCAGACACATCAACGTGTCCGCCATCTTGGAACGGTAAAAAAAAAACTGCACGGGGAAATCTTTCACCCTCACTTGAAATTCCAAATCGAGTGGAATTCTACTGAAATGACTGGATTTTGTTTGCAAAAATTCAACAATCAATGGTAAATATGACCGCACCTTTAGAATTTTGCCAAAACGAGGTGCACTAAGCAGGGCCGTTTTAACCATTGGGCTAGGCGGGGCTGAAGCCCTGGTGCCCAAGCAAGGGGGGGGGGCCGTGATTGGCTGTGGAGTAGATTGGCTGGAGCGCAGATCGCCAAAGTCACTACGCCCCCCACTTATTAGCGCTGTTATTTAGTTGAGCTTTTCCGTAAATTCCATGCATTACCATTTGAGATTGAAACGTAAAGTTTGAATTTGGTTTACCAATCAAATGCATTTATTCTATATTTGACTTCTGAACGATATGCGCACGTATCTGTCAGGTGATTGCTGTCCAGTATGTCTGCATTCACCTCTCTTCACTTTGTTCTGGAGTAATCTGGAAATGGTCGCGCAAAGAACAACATTCAATAATTTAAAATGTCAGAAATTCTAAAAGAGAGAGGGGCTCAAAAAACAAAAACATTTAAATACAAACAACATAAAAAACATGACTTAGTAAATTCCCCAGCTATCAGGTTATTTTACTAAAGCTGATGATGGAGTGGAAGTTGCTGGAACAGCAAGTGAACCGGGCACATGGAGCAGATAAAAACAGTGTCATCGTCCACACAGACTTTTAGGTTAGTTTGATTATTAACTGGATTTATATTGTTTTTGTGTTTGAACAAACTATATTCATTTAAGGGTTGGGAGATAATCCGGTAGAAATATATAAATCGTTGATTGAAGCGCGTCATGATGTAGTCTAAACTTATCATCTCAAGACGTTTTAAGCAGGTTTTAAAACAAATGGTTTATACTGTTCATGGACATCACGCTGCGGGGCAGAATTCATTCTGGAAAATGCGTGCGTTAAAACGGGTTCTACCTGATACACCTGCTCGTATTACTGACTAAACTTTCGCTCCTTGTGCTTAAACGGTCAAAT
>NW_015631716.1:614084-626025 GCF_001515625.1 Sinocyclocheilus rhinocerous
TATTACTGACTAAACTTTCGCTCCTTGTGCTTAAACGGTCAAATACACATAGTTATGTGTCAAAATGCCCGTCTTTGCGAGTATCCTCGTAAACACAGTTATTTGTGTCTTAAATGGATGTTAATAGTTAAAGATAAAGCATGTGTTAGGCTATATGAGATCCTTAGCCTATATTATGAGATTTTAAAAGGATATTCACCCAAAAATGAAGATACTGTTATCATATACTTACCCTCAAATTGTTCTAAACCTCTATGAATTTCCTTTTCCTCCTCAACATAAAAGAAGATATTTTGAAGAATGATCGTAACCAGTTTCTGGTCCCAACTGACTCCAATAGTGTTTTTTTTTTTCATATATGGAAGGCATACCCTGTCAAATGCGGCTTTACGGAGCTCAACGGCTCTGAACGGCTCTAGCCCAAGCTGTGATATAAACAAACGCTATTGGCTATTTTAAAAAGGGGCGGGCTGCTTGATATGTCCCGCCCTGTCTTCCTGTTTCAGTTAAAATGACATCAACACATAGAGTAACGCTGCATGTTTCTAAGCATTTCAGGGGACCTTTAAGATGCCTATCTTTTGAAATAGCCTTTGGGAGTGTATTTACGATGTCTTAAAATGCTGCCTCCTTAGGCAGCTCACTATGTTTTGGAACAGAGCCTATGCCTTCCAAACACTCACTTTTGTCACGATGCATATGACTCACAGTTCATCAGGTTTGCAGGGACATACAAGGGACCCCCTGAGAGAAAAACAAATCTCCCTCACTAACAACACACCTGTCATAAGTGGCCACGATGAAGTTTAGCAGCAGGCCGATGGACTGCTCCACGTTTATCTGGTGGGTGGTGGGCAGCCGCTTGTTGAGCTGGTAGAAGATGGAGGACAAAATGGTCTCCAGGCGTGACACATTAATCTCTGCGTTGTGGTCTAACGTGCTCAGCCCATTGTCACGGAAAGCTTCGATCATGTTCCACACGTCCACTAGGTGAACTACGACAGGAAAAGTACACCAGTGAGATCATTAAAAATACAGAATGGATATGTTCTGTCATTTTTCCCATACTAGAACAAATTTACATTATATACAACCAAAGTGACTTTGTACAAATACCAAAATACACAAAATGCACCGAATGGTATTTTAAAATAAATAACATGGAAACAGGACTTACGGTTGCATCGTTTCTGAACAAATCGTAGCTTACATGCTGTCCTATACGTTGAGAGACGAATAACATCAAAGTTTTGTGCCCCTGGTGAAAATCACATGGTTCAGTTTTGTTACTTTCACATTGGCAAGACCCTTAAACCAATGGTTTGCACCAAAATTCAAATTTTGTCATTATTTACTAGGGGTGGGAATCCTTTGGCATCCAATTTCAATTCTGGGTATCACAATCTGATTCCAAAACAATTCTTGAATTTATTTGTGCAATTTTATTAAATTACATATTAATAATTAATTTAAAAAATGGTTAAGAATTACAATCAACTAAATATACCTTCAGAACATACAAGCAATTATAAATGATATATTACTAATGACATAAACTGTGGTAGGTATATAAATTTGCATTCACACTAATGCACAAATCTATTTTAACATATCAGATGTTTTGTCCTGTCCTTAAGACATAACTGATTGTGTTTGCATTAATTTCGCATCATAAAAGCATTTTTGAGATGCAAGTGCAGTGAGTTTTATGCATCACATTTTTATTCCATTTCAAGCAGCAAAAACTATGCCTCTGTAGAGCATTTGGAACAGAAAAACTGAAATACCGTTGAGTGAAACCACACAATGTCAAGCAAAGCACATGTTTCTCACAGCGCATGTCCTGAATCCAGAATCATTGAAGCGAAGATTATTTACTCATCATCATGTTGTTTCAAACCTGTATTACTTGCTTTTTTAAATGGAACACAGAAATGTTGAAGAATGTACTGGCTGCTCTTTTCCACATAATACACGCTTAAAAATAAAGGTTTCAAAAGGGGGTTTTCACAGCAATGCCATAAAAGAGCAGTTCTTAAAATAACCATTTTTTTCTTAGTGTAAAGAACATTTAAAAAAACTAAAGAACCTTTTCGTACTATAAAGAAATGGCCATGTATGTTAAAGGTTCTTTGACAGAACCATGTATGCCAATAAAGAAACTTTATCTTTAAGAATGTAGGGATCCAGGCTGTCGAGATCCAAAATGACAGCAATACCCCACTAAAAAGGTACAGTCAAAATTTTGTGGGCAAAAAAATATCCATCGTTAAAGCCCCGTTCACACCGCCAGCGACACACAGCGACAAAGCGACATGCTCCTATTCATTTTCAATGGAGAGCTGGCGACTTCCGGCGACACGAGCGACAGTGACCGTTGGCGACAGAATGTGGGCGTGTCAAGCGATACGAGTCAAGCGACAAAAGTTAAAGGCAGAGTGAGTGATTTTTCAAAAATGCTTTAAAAACTGATTCGGGCCGAATCGCAAAACAAACTTGTAGCCAATCAGCAATAAGGGGCGTGTCTACTCGTGATGTGGAGGAGAGCGTGTTCAGTGCATGGGACGGACATTAGCCGAGCCAGCGACAGAAAGATAGAGATGGCGGATAAAAAACAAAAGAGGAAAACGTCTGCGGAACGATAAGGCAAGAAGTAGGACCCGTGTAAATATCGGATCAGCTTTCCAGCGCTGGAGAGAACTCAAGGAGCGGAGGCCTGCGATCGGACGCCGAGGTTGCTTTGTTTCTTCTCAATAGGTGAGTAACACCGGGTCTACAACAGCTAAAGTCTGCCTACACTAGACGCGATCAAACGACCGTTGAAAACCATTTGAAATCGGTGTCAGCACGTCATAAATAGAACCCGGCAGCAGTTTTCTGTCGGGATTTGTTGCGCCGCGCCACTCACGTCCGTAGACACGGTGTAACATTGGTTTTACTTTGTTTCACAGAACTAATCGTTGCCTGGGTTGCGTACGTATATGAGGGGTGGAGCTATCAAAATAGGGGCAAGACCCTTTTGGGGTAGAGGCGTGTTTGTTTTGGTGATTTCAAATATAAACATTGGCTACCAGAAATCACTTACTCTGCCTTTAAAAGAGAGCGTGGTCAAAACAGGCAGGGTCCAGAAACAGCAAACAGTAATATCCCAGGCAGAGGCAAAAGAGTAATCCACAAACAGGCAATGATCAGGGCAGGCAGCAAACTATCAAAAACAAGGAAACAGTCCAGGGTCAAAACACAGGCAGGGTAAAACTAGGAAATTCTGAGAACTAGGAAACTCAGAAAACAAGGAACACAAGGAAACTAGGAAATAATTTGAACATGCAGTCACCAGCGATGTGAGCGTGTGTGTGTGCCATTCTTATAGTGTGAGACTGGTAATGAGAGACAGGTGGTTGCAATTGATGAGCTCTGATGAGTCCAAGCAAAGGATTATGTGTAATGGACGCTTCCAGACGCTCCTTAACAGGAACAGACCAGAGTACAGAAGGGAGGTGGAGCGGAGGCGGAGCAGGGGGAGGGATGGAGGGCCAGGTCCATGAGGAAGGGAAAGAACAGGGGACTGAGTTGGAGCGACATACAGCGAAAAAGTCGCTGGCAGTGTGAATGGGGCTTAATTCTCAATAGTGTAGCGATAGATGAAGCACAGCTCACACAGAAGTTCGCTTGCAAACCAAGCAGCTTTCTGTTGGTCAATTCATGTTACCAACTTGAACACGAGCAAAATCTGCTTGGGGAACTTTTTCGCCCTCATGCAAAACTCCTGGTTCCCTTTCGAGCGGTCTCTCCTGTTGCATTAACATGCTATGGGGAAAGTCCTGTTTACTCTGCTACTGAAGCCTGATTTGAACATGTTCGTGTACCTGCACAAACCAATGGCGCCTAAAGGGGTGGAGCCGACTGCTATATAAGTTTTCTCCTTCAGCAACGAAGGTCATCTCCCCGCTGGACTCTGAAGCAAGAAGCTCAGCCTGCTGCTTCGCTGCCATGAGAAGAAGCCCCGGCAGAGGAAGATTGCTAGAAGCCACAGCCATATCACCCTGTAGCCCAAGACTGGTTGCCCACTGAAACTAATCAGGGTTGAGCCTGGTCAGTACCTGGATGGGAGATCTCCTGGGAAAACTAGGTTGCTGCTGGAAGAGGTGTTAGTGAGACCAGCAGGGGGTGCTCACCCTGTGGTCTGTGTGGGTCCTAATGCCCCAGTATAGTGACGGGGACACTATACTGTAAAAAGCACCATCCTTCAGATGAGACGTTAAACCGAGTTCTTGACTCTGTGTGGTCATTAAAAATCGCATGGCACTGGGCCAATTTGGGTCCTGGCCAAATTCCCTCCACTGGCCCTTGTCAATCATGGTCTCCTAATAATCCCCATCCACTGAATTGGCTCTGTCTCTCTCTCCTCTCCACATATAGCTGGAGAGCGAACTGATTCGCATTCTCACCAGGCTGTGGAGAATCTCGGCTTAGAATGGTCGTCTCCAGAAGAACCTGCCCACAGCCGTTTAGACAAATGATGCCCACTGGGCTGTCGTCAATGAATCTCCCGCTAGAGTCTGGTGCCGTTTTTCTTGGAAGTTCACGATGAATTCACAGAGGCGTGGTGTGCCCCTACTTGGCGCATGTCCACTTTTCTAATTCTGCCGCCCTCACCTCTGTTGACGGTGCTGAAGTAAGAGGGTATGGCAAGCGCCCCCCTCGAGAAGAGGCGGTCGCTGCACACCTCTACCCGCCATATTCCTGGCAGATTTGCAAAGTGCTTCACTGCAGCTCAGAAGTCGTCACAGGTCATTCACCACTTCCTGCCTAAGCGCTCCAGGCCAGTAGAATGAGGTTACTCACTCCAGTTCGCTCGCAGGCCACCTCGCTTCAGAGGCATTATTCAAACTTCAGTACAGGACGACAATGCTCACGTTCTCAGGTCTGAAGTGCAAACTCTGCTTGTAAAAGGAGCCGTGGAAATGGTTCCTCTAGCGAACAATGAGTCAGGCTTTTGCAGCCGCTACTTCCTCGTGCACTTATGAATCTCCCATTCAAGATGCTGACTTGGAAGCAGATCCTCATTCAAATATGCCCCGGGGACTGTATTTTTTTATCAGTGGATCTAAAAGACGCTCACTTTCACATCCAGATTGCCCCTCATAACAGACCACCCTTGAGATTCACGTTTGAGGGGGTGACTGTCTCTGGCCCTACGCACTTTACGAAGTGAACAGACGCGGCTCTTTCTCCTCTGAGACAGATGGGAATCCGCATTATGAATTACCTAGACCAGTGCTTCCCAAACCGTGGGCCGTAGCGGTATCGCAGGGGGGGCCGTTGCTAGGCTAAATCAAAATATTAAAATAAATAAAATATTCTAATTGTTCTAAAATGGGATTTTTTCCCCCCTCCTTGTGACACAAATAAAAAACATAAAAACATTTTTTTCCATTATAGCGAGGTGAGATACATTGCTTATTTACAAACTAACATCAGTTGCTTAGTAGGAATTCAGTCACAATTAACCATCAATTCAAAAATGCGACAGTGGCTGCTCGGTAAAAGAGGAGCAGAGGATGACAATCCATCCTCATTAACCTAACTGCACTTCAAGTAAACTAAAGACTCGTAAGTACAGTGGGGAGTACTTGTCCTTCGGATTTACGAGTGTTGGTCCTGCTGACAACCCCATGCCTGTCTGTGTGCTATGCTCAGAGACCCTTGCTAATGAGGCACTGAAACCATGCAAGTTACGCTGTCACCTTGAAACAAAACAGGGGCCGTTTGGCAGCAAGCCTCGAGAATTTTTTAAAAATAAATTGAAAGATTACCTGCATCGTAAAAAAGTGATCGAGTCAACCTGTGTGATGGGTGGCGAAAAAGAAAAGGCAGTGACAGCATCCTATGAGGTATCAAGACTGATAGCTACATCTGGAAAGCCCCACGCCACTAAGCAGATGGCCAGCATAATGCTGGGAAACAATGCAGTTAAGCAACTTAACTTGATTTCTTTATCAAACAACACGGTTAAGCACCGAATTAATGATATGGCAGAGAATGTGTTCCAGCAGTTAATTTGCAGAGTTCGAGCGAGTCGTTTTTATGCAATTCAAATTGATGAGTCCACAGACATCGCGGGTTTGGCGAATTTGCTCGCATTCGTTAGGTATAAATGTGATGGATAAATTGAGGAAAACTTTCTTTTTTGCAGACCTCTTCATTCAAACGCAACTGCGGAAGCTATTTTTGACATTCTGAATGATTTCATAATTTCCAGTGACATCAACTGGACAAAGTGCGTTGAACTCAGCACCGATGGTGCTCGTGCTATGCTGGTCCGACACAGTGGAGTGGTGAAGCGAGTCAAGGACGTGGCCTCGTTGCTCACTTACATACATTGCTGTATTCACAGAGAGGAATTAGCCGCTAAGAGAATGCCCATGGATTTAAAGACAGTTTTGGACGATGCTGTCAGAATGGTGAATTACATTAAAAGTCGTCCACTGCAAGCACGTTTGTTTTCCCTTTTGTGTGAAGAGATGGGTAGTGAACACCGCCAGCTTTTACTACATACCGAGGTCCGCTGGCTCTCACGCGGCAGAGTGCTCACCCGGCTCTTCCAGTTACGTGACGAGGTCAGAACATTTTTCATTGATTCCAAATTTGAACTTGCAGACCGCCTCTGTGATTTCGACTGGCTTTGTAAATTGGCCTACTTGGCAGACATTTTCAGCCACTTGAATGGACTCAATCTAGCCCTACAGGGGACAGCAGTAACAATGTTTCACGTGCATAACAAAATAGAGGCAACCGTAAAGAAAATTGATCTGTGGGGGAAAAGAATTGCCCGAGCCAACTATGAGTCCTTCGAAAACGTGTCCGACTTTTTGTCTAAGGAGGAAAGGCCACTACCCGTCACTGCAGCAGTTGCTATGACAGAGCACATGCAGGCTTTAAAGTCTCAGATGCAGGACTACTTCCCTGACATCAGCAAACAGCAGAGCTGGCGACTGGCTTTGTAAATCGGCCTACTTGGCAGACATTTTCAGCCACTTGAATGGACTCAATCTAGCCCTACAGGGGACAGCAGTAACAATGTTTCACGTGGAAAACAAAATAGAGGCAACCATAAAGAAAATTGATCTGTGGGAGAAAAGAATTGCCCAAGCCAACTATGAGTCCTTCGAAAACGTGTCCACTTTTTGTCTAAGAAGGAGAGGTCACTTTCCGTCACTGCAGCAGTTGCTATGACAAGAGCACATGCAGGCTTTAAAGTCTCAGATGCAGGACTACTTCCCTGACATCAGCAAACAGCAGAGCTGGATACAGTATCCCTTTGCCAACCACACTGAGGATGTAATTGCGGGACTCACCTACAAGGAACAGGACATCCTCGTCAATCTATCCTGTGACAGCTCCTTGAAACTGATTTTTTCTGAAAAAACTTTGACTCAGTTCTGGTTACATGTGTCAAACGAATACCCTGAACTTGCCAACAAGGCAATAATGTTTTTGATGCCGTTTGCCACAAAGTATATTTGTGAAGTGGGATTTTCGGTGCTTGTGGCCTTAAAGACAAAGTACAGGAACGTGTTGAGTGTGGAATCTGATCTCCGTCTTAAATTGACGTCGATTCAACCAGACATCAAATCCTTAACAGCTGAAAAGCAACATCACCCATCTCATCAGGTACTGTCTGGATGACTGCTGATCAGACTGTGGGACTGTTCTTTACTAAAACTGACAAAGTTTACATCGTTCCTCAGTTTAAATGTAGGTTTTTAGTTTTTTTTTTTAAAACATAGTTATGTATTTCATTGCAATAGATTTGTGAACTATGTAGCTTCTGTTACACACTTTGATGCAATATAATTGTAAATAGTATGCAGAAAGTATGTAGTGTTATGGATTTAAATATATCTGTAAAGAATGTTTACATCATCTTACTTTCACCAGAATATAAAAATATTAAATTGTATGGTAGTTCTCATAATTCACATGAAATTCTTACAAACTGGTTAATAAATGTTGATAATTTTGTGCAAAGAGACAATCTGCTCTATTAAATATATCTAATATACAAATATATCTAAATATATCTATATACTATTAATCTATATATTTTTTAACAAAGAGGTGTGGGGGAAGTTTGGTGAAGTTTGGGAAGCTCTGACCTAGATGATTGGCAGGCCTTAGCCAGAAAGGAACAAGAACTCATCGCTCACTGGTCGCTGCTGCTCAGCCACCTGGAGCGGCTTGGGCTACAAATTAATTTAGCCAAGAGCTCTCTGTCTCCCAGCCAGTGAGTGGTCTTCCTGGGGACAGTTATCAATTCTGCCCAGATGCGGGTATGGATTACGCTGGAATGCTCCCTTAAAATTAAGCGGCTAGCAGCGTCATTCAGACTCAGGACTTCATGTCCCCTCTGGGCTTTTCAGAGGATGCTCGGCCTCATGTGAGCCACTTCCTCTGTGATTCCTCTGGGCCTGCTTCACATACGGCCCCTCCAGTATTGGCTCAAAGCCCATGTCCCGTCCCACACTTGGCGCCTGGGACATTTTCATCTCAGGGTTACCCACCGCTGCATCAGAGCTGTGACCCCTTGGAAATCCCCTCGCCTGTTTCAATCATCCCGTTGGGACTGACCTCCAGAAGGACGTTGGTCATGACAGATGCCTCCAACTCGAGTTGGGGAGCTCTCTGCAAGGGCAGACGGCATTCGGCTCCTGGTCAAACCTGGGGCAATGCTTACACATTAACTGCCTCGAGATGATGGTGGTTTTTCCTTCCTGCCGGCCTTAAAAGGGGCACCACATCTTGGTCCGTTGGGACAACATGACAGTGGTAGCCTTATTAATCACCAAGGCAGTCTCAGATCACACTCCCTTCATAGGTTGGCTCGATGCCTCTTTTTATGGGCACAGGCAAACTCCTCTCGTTGAGAGCAGTTCAGTCCAGGGGCAATGTAGCTCCAGGAGAATGGAGACTACATCCCCAAATGGTACAAATGATCTGGTCTGTCTTCAGGAGGGCAGAGGTGGACCTCTTTGCCTCAGAAGACAACTTTCACTGCCCAATTTACTTTTCAAAGCAGCGAGATGCTCTGGCCCACAAATGGCCCAGCGCTCACTTGTATGCCTTCCACCTGGTTGCCCTGCTTCCTCAGGTCATCAGACGGGTCAGGGAAGTCAGATGTTCTATCCTCCTGGTAGCCCCACTCTGGAGGAATCAGACATGGTTCCCCGCGAGTGTGACTAATACCATTTTGGAGGCTAGAGTCCCATCTACAAAACATCTCTTCGCCCTTAAATGGTCAGTCTTTTCTGAATGGTGTGCAGCACGGAACAAGGACCCGTCCTCTTGTGATGCGTATCATGTGCTGATCTTTTTACAAGAGCTACTGGACAAAGGGCGCACCCTTTCCACGCTCATAGTATATGTAGCTGCCATCGCGGCAAATCATTCTCTCGTGCCTAGCCTGTCATTCGGCAGAAACAACCTTGTCATTAATTTTCTGAGGAGAGCTCGGAGATTGAATCTGCCTCGTCCTCATACTGTGCCGACTTGGGACTTATCTATAGTCCACAGGGCCCTACGGGGCCCTCCCTTCAAGCCGCTCCAGCCCGCTGACTTGCGGCCCCTGTCACTTTTGTTAATGTCGGTCAAGCGAGTGGCTTCACTCCGTTCAGAGCACAGGTCATCACCCTTCTAGCTCTTCCAAATTGAGAGGATGAGCAGGATCCTAATCCACTCTGCCGGGTTCGGGTCCTTAGAGTGTTTGTTGACTTCTATTGGTGATATCTGTGCGCCCGCAGCCGGTCATCGCCATCTACCTTCACCAGGTTTTATAATTTGGACGTCCCTGCCCTGCAGGCACGGATTTTGTCCACTTAAGTTTACCTAATCCCCTTTGTAAGTGGAGAAGGTTTTGTTATTTAGTCCTCAGCCTAGGTGGCTTGGGTCTCATTGTTAGCTCAGACTTACAGGAGCCCTTAGTATGGGCGCTCCGGGGCTGGGTATGCAGAGCAGCTTTGTTCTGCACTTGCTTATAGCATGGCGCGATTGGATGCAAAGGAACACTCTGGTTACGTACATAACCTCGGTTCACTGAGATATGGGAATGAGTGTTGCGTATGCTGATGTGCTATAAAGCTGCACGTGAGTCGATGACTGTCGCTTCAGTTGAAAGATTCTGACGAAATGACGCTCAGAGCCGACTTGTATAGCAGTCGGCTCCACCCCTTTTGGCAGGTTGAAGCACCATTGGTCCATGCAGCTACACGAACGTGATCAAATCAGGCTTCAGTATCAGAGAAAACAGGAGTTTCCCCATAGCGTGTTAATGCAACGTTCGTTCCCTTATCTCAGGGAACCAAGGTTATGTAAGTAACTGGAGCGTTTCATCGATTCCTATTGAAATGACTGGATTTCACAAAAAGTTTTAAAAAATACGCACATCTGACGGGCAAAAAAACTCAATGAGGGTGTTCAACTCTTAGTCTATATCTCAAAGTTTGTCTGATGAAGATCCATACGGCTCGAAACGTCACCTGTGGTGAGAACATGAAATAAACATTTTTACATTTTTGCATTTTTGGAGCTGTGGTGTGCCAAGCTTTCTTTTTTTTTAATGGCTGGATTTCGCAGAGAATCTGAAAATGTCACCTTCAAAGTTTCATAAAAGCGGCCCATATCATTTTCCCACCATTTGTGTCCTACAAAAGACAAATGTCATACAGGTTTGGAACGACATGAGGATGAGAAATTTTGGGTGAACTATCCCTTCAAAAATGTGTAATCTATGACAAACACAAAAATACTCTGAATATACAAAGCAACTGTGACAGTTTTACTTGGACCATCAACCTGGTTCTACCGTTTTCTCAAAATCGTATTTGCCTTCCAACCATAGACACTAGTTTGTGCCAGTCTATTGCCCTGTGGCAGTGGAGGGCGAATAGAATTCGACAAGACCTCTGTGTATGTGTGTGGTGCATTGTGCAGAAAATGTTGTTAACTCTGAAAGCAACTCACTCATCTCCATGAAGAGCTGTCTCTTCTCCACCATGGATTTGCTGCTTTTACTTCCCTCTTCAATCATTCTACACAACACAAAAAAGGTCAATTTAATACCACAGTTTAACCACGGCCTCATTACGACTCAGAAGACAACTTTCACTGCCCAATTTACTTTTCAAAGCAGCGAGATGCTCTGGCCCACAAATGGCCCAGCGCTCACTTGTATGCCTTCCACCTGGTTGCCCTGCTTCCTCAGGTCATCAGACGGGTCAGGGAAGTCAGATGTTCTATCCTCCTGGTAGCCCCACTCTGGAGGAATCAGACATGGTTCCCCGCGAGTGTGACTAATACCATCTTGGAGGCTAGAGTCCCATCTACAAAACATCTCTTCGCCCTTAAATTTCAATCATCCCGTTGGGACTGACCTCCAGAAGGACGTTGGTCATGACAGATGCCTCCAACTCGAGTTGGGGAGCTCTCTGCAAGGGAAGACGGCATTCGGCTCCTGGTCAAACCTGGGGCAATGCTTACACATTAACTGCCTCGAGATGATGGTGGTTTTTCCTTCCTGCCGGCCTTAAAAGGGGCACCACATCTTGGTCCGTTGGGACAACATGACAGTGGTAGCCTTATTAATCACCAAGGCAGTCTCAGATCACACTCCCTTCATAGGTTGGCTCGATGCCTCTTTTTATGGGCACAGGCAAACTCCTCTCGTTGAGAGCAGTTCAGTCCAGGGGCAATGTAGCTCCAGGAGAATGGAGACTACATCCCCAAATGGTACAAATGATCTGGTCTGTCTTCAGGAGGGCAGAGGTGGACCTCTTTGCCTCAGAAGACAACTTTCACTGCCCAATTTACTTTTCAAAGCAGCGAGATGCTCTGGCCCACAAATGGCCCAGCGCTCACTCGTATGCCTTCCACCTGGTTGCCCTGC
>NW_015631716.1:626317-676241 GCF_001515625.1 Sinocyclocheilus rhinocerous
TTCCTCAGGTCATCAGACGGGTCAGGGAAGTCAGATGTTCTATCCTCCTGGTAGCCCCACTCTGGAGGAATCAGACATGGTTCCCCGCGAGTGTGACTAATACCATTTTGGAGGCTAGAGTCCCATCTACAAAACATCTCTTCGCCCTTAAATGGTCAGTCTTTTCTGAATGGTGTGCAGCACGGAACAAGGACCCGTCCTCTTGTGATGCGTATCATGTGCTGATCTTTTTACAAGAGCTACTGGACAAAGGGCGCACCCTTTCCACGCTCATAGTATATGTAGCTGCCATCGCGGCAAATCATTCTCTCGTGCCTAGCCTGTCATTCGGCAGAAACAACCTTGTCATTAATTTTCTGAGGAGAGCTCGGAGATTGAATCTGCCTCGTCCTCATACTGTGCCGACTTGGGACTTATCTATAGTCCACAGGGCCCTACGGGGCCCTCCCTTCAAGCCGCTCCAGCCCGCTGACTTGCGGCCCCTGTCACTTTTGTTAATGTCGGTCAAGCGAGTGGCTTCACTCCGTTCAGAGCACAGGTCATCACCCTTCTAGCTCTTCCAAATTGAGAGGATGAGCAGGATCCTAATCCACTCTGCCGGGTTCGGGTCCTTAGAGTGTTTGTTGACTTCTATTGGTGATATCTGTGCGCCCGCAGCCGGTCATCGCCATCTACCTTCACCAGGTTTTATAATTTGGACGTCCCTGCCCTGCAGGCACGGATTTTGTCCACTTAAGTTTACCTAATCCCCTTTGTAAGTGGAGAAGGTTTTGTTATTTAGTCCTCAGCCTAGGTGGCTTGGGTCTCATTGTTAGCTCAGACTTACAGGAGCCCTTAGTATGGGCGCTCCGGGGCTGGGTATGCAGAGCAGCTTTGTTCTGCACTTGCTTATAGCATGGCGCGATTGGATGCAAAGGAACACTCTGGTTACGTACATAACCTCGGTTCACTGAGATATGGGAATGAGTGTTGCGTATGCTGATGTGCTATAAAGCTGCACGTGAGTCGATGACTGTCGCTTCAGTTGAAAGATTCTGACGAAATGACGCTCAGAGCCGACTTGTATAGCAGTCGGCTCCACCCCTTTTGGCAGGTTGAAGCACCATTGGTCCATGCAGCTACACGAACGTGATCAAATCAGGCTTCAGTATCAGAGAAAACAGGAGTTTCCCCATAGCGTGTTAATGCAACGTTCGTTCCCTTATCTCAGGGAACCAAGGTTATGTAAGTAACTGGAGCGTTTCATCGATTCCTATTGAAATGACTGGATTTCACAAAAAGTTTTAAAAAATACGCACATCTGACGGGCAAAAAAACTCAATGAGGGTGTTCAACTCTTAGTCTATATCTCAAAGTTTGTCTGATGAAGATCCATACGGCTCGAAACGTCACCTGTGGTGAGAACATGAAATAAACATTTTTACATTTTTGCATTTTTGGAGCTGTGGTGTGCCAAGCTTTCTTTTTTTTTAATGGCTGGATTTCGCAGAGAATCTGAAAATGTCACCTTCAAAGTTTCATAAAAGCGGCCCATATCATTTTCCCACCATTTGTGTCCTACAAAAGACAAATGTCATACAGGTTTGGAACGACATGAGGATGAGAAATTTTGGGTGAACTATCCCTTCAAAAATGTGTAATCTATGACAAACACAAAAATACTCTGAATATACAAAGCAACTGTGACAGTTTTACTTGGACCATCAACCTGGTTCTACCGTTTTCTCAAAATCGTATTTGCCTTCCAACCATAGACACTAGTTTGTGCCAGTCTATTGCCCTGTGGCAGTGGAGGGCGAATAGAATTCGACAAGACCTCTGTGTATGTGTGTGGTGCATTGTGCAGAAAATGTTGTTAACTCTGAAAGCAACTCACTCATCTCCATGAAGAGCTGTCTCTTCTCCACCATGGATTTGCTGCTTTTACTTCCCTCTTCAATCATTCTACACAACACAAAAAAGGTCAATTTAATACCACAGTTTAACCACGGCCTCATTACGAAGACACAACTCACAATAACAGCAAAAATCGCTAAATTGAATTTGAATGTTTGCAAAATTTTTACAATAATTTGTAAAGAAATTGATATAGAAATTGCAACAGCAATACAGCTAAAAAAAACAACAACTGCAATACAGCTAATCTATATCTGTGTATATTCCACATTCAGACTTTTAGAACTGTCTTATACGATCTTTTGCAAACTCATGGTGCATATCGTCAGTCCACAGGAAACTCCTTAAGACTCACCTGTCAGGTTGGCTGGGACTCAGATAAGGTGATGCAAAGGAACCAGGAAGTTCCTACACAAGGAAAAACATTTTGATGTTGACATCTGGGGAAATACCCCTCCCCTCAATCCAACCCACACACACATACAAAAATAAACCCTGGAATAAATCCCGCATTCACAAAAGGGCATTTGAGTTCTCTTGCTCTGTGCTAGTGCTGATTATGTATGACAATACTGTCTGCACAGACTGCATCCTGTAAGCTAATGAAACAAGAGCCGCTAAGGAGCCACTTAATAGTGACAAGAAGAGAACACATCATAGAACCAGTAAAGGAAGAATTCTGAGTATAATGGCTGTGAAAAAGAATACATGCATATTATATAGAATTTGTCATGAGTAAAAGTAATGTGAAGAGAGATGAGAAACGAGCCGCTAAGGAGTCACATGAAAGCAATCAAAGAAGAACTCTGAATGTAATGAGTGTAAAAAATATATACATAATACTGGATATTATAGTAATGTGGATATTATAGTTATTACTGTTGTGTAATTGTAGTTCTTACATCAACACCATAAAACATAACAACAGCCGTCAACTCATATTTACTTGCTGCTTCAATTAGTAGAAGGGATTTTTATAAATCCCAATGACTTGAATCTTTTGATTCATTTCGTCAAGATGATCTGTTCTGATTCATTCACTGATTCAGTGACCCTTTCTGCAGGTTACATTGTTATGCCTGTAGAGTAGACTGTTAGGCAGTAAGTTGTGTGAGTGATTCATTAAAGGAATAGTTCACCTAAAAATTAAAATTTACCCACGCTCAGGCCATACAAGATGTAGATGAGTTTGTTTCCTCATCAGAACATATTTGGAGAAATTTAGCATTACATCACTTGCTCACCAATGGATCCTCTTCATTGAATGGGTACCATCAGAATGCTAACAGCTGATAAAACCATCACAATAATCCAAAAGTAATCCATATGACTCCACTCCATCAATTAATATCTTGTGAAGTGAAAAGCTATGTGTTTGTAAGAAACAAATCCATCATTAAGGCATATTAATGTTAAACCATCACATAATCCATAATAATGCTTCTTAGTGACAAAGTCCATCCCCCGTTGTCCTCTCACATCAAAATCCACTGACCTATTTGTTTAGAACTGTTTGCACTTGGAAACAGTACTTGATCTGTGCATATTTCTCTCCTGATTCAGGTGAGACAACTTTGTGTGGATTATTGTGATGTTTTCATTAGCTGTTTAAACTCTCACCCATTCATTGCAGAGGATCCATCGGTGAGCATGTGATGTAATGCTAAATTTCTCCAAATCTGTTCCAATAAATAAACAAGCTCATCTACATTTTTGCATTGCCTGAGGGTGAGTATATTTTCAGCAAATTTTTTGCGTGAGCTAGCTACTTCTTTAAATCATTCACTCAATAATTTGTTAATAAACAAGCTGTTTACAACCTAAACTTTTAAGACTTTTTATATACTTTTTTAGTGTATCTAATTTAGAAAGAGATTTGTAGAAAGAGTGAGATCGAAATGATAAAACGCAGATCTATTTTCCCAAAACTGCAGAGCATTACTAAAATCGAGGGACTGATTCAGTGACATACACTCTAAAAAATGCTGGGTTAAATATAACCCAAACACTGGGTCAAAACAACCCAATAGCTGGGTTTGTCCCTTTTTAACCCAGCGCTGGGTTATATTTAACCCAGCAGTTTTTAGAGTGTACTCAAAACAGCAGCTGAATTCGTAAAAGAGTGCATTAGTACCGTCCTCTTTTTCAAATGTGCTGTTTCCAGAAGTGTTCTTTTTTTTTCATACATTTTTACCATAGGGATTTAAAAAAAAAAAAGTCTTCTTTAAAGTGTTATAAGCATGAACCAAGCTAAATAGCTACAAGGTGAATCATAACATTACAAACTTTTACTTGAAGCAAAAAAGTATTTAAGACTGTACTTAGCAGCTTTAGTGAAGGAAAGAACTACAATCCCATGAAGCATTGCGAATGACAAATCAAAAACGATGGTGAAATATAAAATGATTAGTTTAAAGTTGTTGATTATATCTATAGAAACAATATATTTTGAGCTTATTGCAAAGCATGCATAAATATTCAAATATTTAAGTATTTTAAAAGCACAGTGAAACCGTCTTGATTAAATCGTTCCTAGTGTTTCATGGGAGAGGGCGTTCCCTGCAGAGACCCTTTGGTGCAATTTGATTCTCCAATTGGTGGAATTTCCATACAGTATCTTGGGTAATGTAGTTTTTACCATGAATTCTGCTGTCAGACATTTATTTTAAAAATTAGCTTCAATAAAGTGCACAGATGGCTTAAACAAATGCATATGCCATTGATTAACAATGCCGGAGTTCCCAATGGAGAAAATTAGTTTTTCTTATGAAACCCACCTGTTGCACATCTAAATTAACTGGTTTTATTCAAGTCAAAAATAATATTTCACATCACTGAATCAATACATTCATTTATGCAAGCAAAACTATATGTAAATGGGTTGAATCAGGTAGATAGGTAACAATTGCAGGTTTTACAGTGTTATTCCGAATTTAGCAAACAGCTTGTTCAGATAAACTGGCGCATTTGTTTAGTAATGAGCTGTTCTTCACAGGAAGCACTCAAATAGGCCTACTATTGGACCGTAATGACAGGAAGGCAGCGGGAGACACTTCAGTGAACCAAAAAATACGAGTCAGTGCATGGAAGTGAACAAGATTCATTCACTTAAAAGATTCACTCAAAAGCATCGATTCGTTCACGAACGAAACGCCACTAGAAAGCATTATGTCATTCCTGACCGTTAAAGAAACCGCTGACGTTATGACTTCTGGCTTCAAGTCGTTCCGTTCGTTTTGCTAATCTAATCGCATGTTGCAAGGGCTACTACTAAGTGAATATATGGCCCACCAAGTCAGAAGTAACACACCGCACCTCTATAATGACTCGCGCTTTGACGTGACTCAACGTGAGGATTTTTCACCAACCAACGGAAATACACACTGTACAAACAAATACTTATACACCCCCAATGCGTTTAAACGACAACGTCTAAGCTTAATGCATACGGCCATATTATCTTTATTTAACTCCCTATGTACCTGATGTGTTAAATAAATAAGATGCTGTATGATCCACAAATACAGTTGGATCCGTCAGATGATATTGTGAGGACATGTTTAGCTGTGCTCCCTTTGCGTGTGTTTGTATTTGCATCTGAATGCGAAAGCATCATTAGCGGATGGTCTTACCAGCGGGGAAATCACGCAGGTCGCGCGACCATCATCAGCATCTGATGAGAGCGATCAACGGTCTCGCACTCGATTCCTGGCGTATCATCATCATCTTCATCATAGCTCTCTTGCGTTTCAAATTTTTTTTTAATATAGACTGACAAATACTGACCCAATAATCCGCAATTCGGTAGCGCTGCGCTCCCCCATCTTCATATTTGTGCCGTGGTTACCGTTCCGTTTGATTCGGTCTTGTAGGAACTGCAGTACAGGCTGCGAGAGCGCTTCTCTGAGCATCAGTCAACAGCAGAGGACAGCAGAGCACTGCTGCCTTTCCCATCACTGAGCGGCACTATTGCTCTTTATATGCACGATTTTTACTAAACCTTTAGCCGACTGTTAGTTTTATGTAATGCAGTGCAATATGCTTGCTCAAATATGCGGAGTAGATCTTCATATAGCCTACTGCGTATGTATGCTTGTTATGTCTACGTCAAAGACACATAAAGATGTTTATTTTGCATTTCTAAATTAATCGATCATTATAGGCTACCATAAATCCATACAGCATGAGATATACTTATTAATAAAAATCATTGCAAAAGCAAGAAACAGATTTTTTAAAAATTACATACACGCTGTAAGGGGTTAAACCAAATCATACCGACTAAACAAATCAAATAATTTCCTAATAAAATAAAATGAAATATCTCGGTCCAAATTTGACCAGATTACATTGAAAAAAATAAATACTCGACAGTTTCAATATATCATTATTACAAATTTGGCCAGCGTTTGAATCCACATTCAATTTTAATCTTAGAAATTCCTTAGTTGGGTAAATACATCATTTTAAATGGCACTTTACATTTTGGTGGAAAGGAAGCAGAACAGAATACAATTCCTCGAATCCAGGTATAAAATAGCCTATCCACCAAACTATATTTTTTGTACTTTTAAGACAGGCATAAATTATAAATAAATATATTAAATGTACATCTGTATATTCATACTGAATAACATATATATCAGCACATGCAGTCTTAAATGCAAAGTTATATTCTTTGTGCTTGTTGGCTAAAAAAAAAGAGATTCTGATTAATACTCTAAAATCATAATTTAATTGCTTAAAAATTCATGACTGGAACACCTGTTCACCTTTTCACTAGTGTTGTTGCATAGCAACGTTCCATGAAATCCCACTTTATGTAATACGTCATTGGTTTTGTACCTTATTGTTTAAATAATTAGAAGAAATGAACTGAATTACATAAAAAAATACCCCATTACTGAATTTGTTTTACTGCATTTTATTCATATTGTTTCTTGATAAAAATACACTTTGCTTACAATTACTATATTACATTCACCTATATTTTACATAAAATATTTGACTTTTAAAACATAAAATAACACACATTGTGGAAGCCACTCCAAGTTCTGGAATACCAACACCTCCTGCACTAAGAGTCATATCATTTCAGGGGTCCGCAGGGGAAATCATTGCCTCATTAATTAAAAATCCAAGTGTTTTGTTAAATGTCACAGGCATATAAGGTTGGCGATAGAGGAAGTAAGTCATGCGTTGCAACTCTATCAAAGGAAATGAAAGCAGTAAATAACCAACAACAGTCAAACACTGCTGCTTACACCTCTGACAAATTAAAACATTTTCAAGAAATGAGAGTTAACCTAAATTTCTATTTCTAAGGCCTGACATAAAGTATAATGGAGGTATCACAGTTATTCTATGAGTCTCTTGTAAGTTTAAATGCTGCATATGTATAAGTAAATAAAAGCGTCAGTTTACCCACTGACAAAAGTCAATGAAAGCCAGTTACCTTTAAACAACCTCACACCCAAAGCCATTCAGCACAACCCAACCACCACGCTAGTTAATTTTATGCAAGAAGCTAGACTTTCAATAATCAATAAAGTGAGCTGCAAGTTTCACACACATATTAAGTCAATTAAAAATCCACTGTGAGGACATCAATTCATCGCAGGCAAAACTAGCCATACAAAAATATCAACAGATCAGACTATCACAAGGGTCCTGGTACAAAAAAAAAGTGTGTAAAAAGTTTATGTATTCCTTAAACAAAGGTATACCAAAATGGGACAGCCAATATAAAGATATAGTAAATACCCTGTTTCTTAAATGTTTTGTAAAATGATTTGTAAATAGACTTCTTTTTATTAAAATATATTACTTAAAATATATTACTTTGCTTAACTAGACAAGACATTAAAAACAAAATCTGATTATCTAGTCCCCATAAATCGACTTTGGTATATTACCAAGCAAATTTGATCTAAAATTCTTTTACATTTCTATTGCCTGTAAGGCAGATGAAAAAAAAAAAAAGACTAATTCAAAGATGCATCAACTTTTTTTTCTAACATACATAGAACTATGGGTATCAAAATGTATCTGTTTAGCAGAATTGTTTCAGGACAGAAATTAAACCACGACACTGAATGTTCAAACATGATTAAAATTATGTGTTGGACAGTATTTCATAAATAAAAACCTTTAGTTATCAGACAATCGGATATGTTTAGGCAAGATACAAGAATGCTTTGTAGAAATATTTGTACATCTAATTACTTAAAATATATTACTTTGCTTAACTAGACAGACATTAAAAACAAAATCTGATTATCTAGTCCCCATAAATCGACTTTGGTATATTACCAAGCAAATTTGATCTAAAATTCTTTTACATTTCTATTGCCTGTAAGGCAGATGAAAAAAAAAAAAAGACTAATTCAAAGATGCATCAACTTTTTTTTCTAACATACATAGAACTATGGGTATCAAAATGTATCTGTTTAGCAGAATTGTTTCAGGACAGAAATTAAACCACGACACTGAATGTTCAAACATGATTAAAATTATGTGTTGGACAGTATTTCATAAATAAAAACCTTTAGTTATCAGACAATCGGATATGTTTAGGCAAGATACAAGAATGCTTTGTAGAAATATTTGTACATCTAAAAGAAAGTCAGTATTTACAATACTAAACAAAACAGAAACAAATCTTCATAAAATCTCCCTTCTGAGTGTTTAACTTCATTGCTCATATAGTTTTGCTGTTGATACTCTGCATTATTTTCCTATTCCTAAAAACTAAGGTTACAGAGAGTATCTGTTATTCCAATTAGAGGCAATGTCACTTGTGTGACGTAAACTGATTAGACACAGGCTATTGAAATGATTAAGACCTGCTTTTGCTCCTGAGAGGGTACAACAGATTGTTTAAGAATTCTTTCATCCTTACAAATCATCATTTTTTTTTAAAGATATAGATCGTTAGCAAAGTCATTTTCTGAACATAAAAAAGTGCAACCCTAATAAATCCTTTTTTCTGAAGAAAATGAGATGTAAGGGACTAATGCTCTCAATTTTATAAATATTGTAAATATACAAATTATTGCCATTATCAGTATAAACCTGTTCTTACATTCTTCTCTCAAGTAAAACCCACTGATCTAAGAGAAGTGCTAGCCTGTTAACATATTTGACAAAACTCCCTTCTATCTCATAAATAACTTTGAACAGTACCATATAAACCTAGTATCAAGGCAGGTTAATATATTAGGTTTACATATTCACAGTAATTCTGCAAAATAATTGGTATTTCAGTTGTGTGGTTCTTTTGCTTGTGTCACAAAGGCTTAAACCAACCAACAAATAGCTTTACAGGATATGCAAAGACTAAATATTGATGTTATCGGTTTCTCAAACTAGTGTGAATTATGTGTAAAAGATACGAAATTTGAGGGTTGGAAGGAATCATGATTTTTAACATCTATAAAAATAGTAGTATATTCATTTGCATTTCTAAAATTCTATTACAAAAATATAACAGAAATAGAACAAGCCTTAAATATTGCCACTATTCAATATCGAGTCTTGATGTGCTCAATGAATGAGAGGAAGTATTACTCAGCATTGCACGTTTTTTTATACCTCATCTTCTAGCATGCTATTTATGTTTGTATTGTAAAGAAAAACAAAGGGGCGAAATCACTAAACAGTTGCGCCACTTTTGCACTGTGCATTTCAGCGCAAAAACCTGCGGTGTCTCTACTAAGCACCGGCAATCCAGTTTAACCAGGCGCTTAAAGCGCTCAAACTGCAAATGAAAAGCATGGGTACATATCCAGACATACAGTGTAGTCGAGCGCACTTTCGGCACTTTAAAGAGCCGATTCAGGTGTCTGGATTGCATTACTGCAGCCATACTAAACAGTCCCAGTAAAGCATGCCAGATCACGGTAGTCTGCTGCATTCGCCACAACTAAGTACTCAAAACTGACTTGCAAGAATAACACAGGCTTGCTGGTCATGTTACCTGATTTGCATAACTCCTGAATCAGTCGCTAAAACAAAACAGAAAGTACGTGCAAATAAGCAGCACTATTAGCAGGCACAATTCATTCTTAGTGAGTTCCCCCCATTCAGCACAACAGCTTGCCTCTCAAATGACAACGGATACATGAACAGGTTACCACAGCGAGAGAGTCACTGCTGTACTGTCGTAACATTTCTGTTACCCTCACTGCAGTGATTGCTTCTCTTTGAATGAATGAATGAACAAGTTGCAGTTCATCCTCATGACCATTATCGTACCACCAAACACGAGACACATAGTTTGGATGGACCAATGCAATCATCATGGCAGAATGCGCCACATCCCTTGCACATAATCATGGCCTTCAGCCGACAGTAGCACTTTGATTGGACGTCTTCCATTGCAGAGGTTTCTATGAAGGCTTGCTCAGGTGAGGTTTCACCCTGACTGTTCTGATCCAGTAGGTGACCGGCAGGTATGGCAGTGACAGTGACGGAAAAAGACATCATTCCTCCAGCAGCCGTTTCACCATCACCACTACAGGACACAGTGGGAGAAGTTGGAGTGTCAGCCATGCTGTGCTTCAGTGCATGAGGGACAGACATGCTGATGGTGCCACCATACTGAGGTCCATTATGTGCTTTCTGAGACAAGAACGTGCGTTGGTGACAGTCACCTAACTGATATGGCTCTGTTTTACCCTGTATACTGCTGCACATATCAAGCTGCGCTCTTGAGCATGTTTCTTTGGTTCTAAGAGAAGTGTTGCCTTCGTCTTTGCTGGACAAACAACTCAGAGATGGAGATTCAGACTTTATATCAGAGCAGAGTTGGGGTGTCAAACCATCATCTGGTTTATTTATGACAAATCCCTGCTGTTCCACTTTTACCCTTGGAAAATTCAGGTGTCCTTGAGAGGTGGTATGAGACCCTGCAAATGACTCCGTCTTCCCTTTCACACTCTCCTCTGCTTCGATTTTCTCCTTCTTCAAGTTGGCGAGGGCAATGCTCGTATTACTAGTTAGGTGGGGCCGTTTGCTGCTCTCGGATGCTCTACCATATGTGGAGACATTGAGGAGGTAGTGTCCTGTCATAGCTGGCTTGGATAACCTTTTCCGTCCAAAGATGCCGAGATGGACACTCTGGTCATGGCTACCCTCAAGGTGACCTAACTGACAGGACTGAAATTGGGAGGGTTGACAGTTGGAGATGGTGTTCTTCTGCTCGCATTTGTCCCTTAGCGGTTGGAGCATCTGGTCCTGAGTGCCAACTTTGACCAACTTGTCCACACTTCTGGCTTGCATCATTGATGGGCCAAAAGGAACTTGGTTTCCAAGTTTGTTGGCATCTTCTTGGTTTGTTTTCAACCCAGCAGTGGTGGTACCAAGATTCCCTTTATCTCTGGCAGAAATGGCCACAGATTGAACCTCCACCTTGGCTAGTGGCTTTGGGAGGATCTTTTCTAAGGGAACCTCTTTACCTTGAAGAAGCTGGGTGACCAGAGGATTATTTGCTGGGATTGAAGAGCTAGGCTTGGTCACTGACGCTCCTGAAAAAGGCGTCTGCTCTGGTCTCTGGTTTTGTGCAATTGTATTCAAGGCAGTCACATTTCCTGCCTGACTTGAAGGTGCTAGCATTCCCCCAGGACTGAGGAGGTTATGCTGATCCTTGCCTGTTGGGTTCAACATACACAGAGTGGTTTGCAACCCCATCGAAGAGCAATTATCTTTTAAAAATCCCTGGCTTGCACTGAAGGCTTGTGCAAGACCAGGGTCTGAGTGTACAGTGGAACCTGAGGAAGGAGAGGTTTGTAAGAGAATCACTGTGCCTTCAGGAGCTGGAGATCCAGAGCTTAACTTTATTGGCGACACAGATTGACTTCTGCTGCTTGCTGGTGAAAAATCTTCAGACAGGGACCGAGCTGGAGAGGGTGTCGAGGTACCTCCAACTGAGCCGGTTCCCATTGAGGAAGATGACCCGGCTGCTGCTGCTGCAGCACGCTGTGCACGTGCTAACTGGGCTTTTGCCTTGATGTCAGCTAGAGTGCGAGCACCTGTGCGACCGGGTCGAACGCTAGGGGGTGTCAGTGGAATGGGAACGGGAGTCCTTGGAGATACCTGTTCAGTAGACGCAGGGGCAGATGAAATTCTTGACACTGAGATCTGCAAAGAGAGAGTTTGAGTGTTACTATGGGAGTGAAAATTCCACTGAAGTTAGCATTTAATGTAAAAAAAATGAATATAGCGCATATATCATTATATTTATATAATATATAAATTTTTAGATCTTCAAAATTTCTTTGTATGGAAAAATTCCCTACCACGATATTAGGGTGCTTTGGGTGGTTGCCTGGGCAATTGCTATGTGGTTGCTAAATGGTCCTGAGTGTTTTTTGGCATTGTGTTATGATTGCTAGTGTGTTCTTGAGAGTTGCTAGGGCATTCCTAGTAGGGGTGGGAATCTTAGTCACCTCACAATCCAATCCGATTCCGATTCTGGGAGTCACGATCCGATTCCAGAATGATTCTTGATCTACTTTTTCCCCCCTTATTAATTAATTACACTGAACAAATTATTATAAACACAACACTTTTGTTTTTGCCCCCATTTTTCATGAGCTGAACTCAAAGATCTAAGACTTTTTCTATGTACACACATGGCCTGTTTCTCTCAAATATTGTTCACAAATCTGTCTAAATCTGTGTTAGTGAGCACTTCTCCTTTGCCGAGATAATCCATCCACCTCACAGGTGTGGCACATCAAGATGCTGATTAGACAGCATGATAAGATTGTGTCGCTTTGCTGTTGCGTGTCGCTTGTAGTGTGAACGTGGCTTAACACAGGCTTTACACGGAGTCACGCACAGCCGCATGCACGAGCAGTCTTCACAAACATAGCGCGCGTCAGCATTTGTAACTGAAAGCAGCCTTCTGTTAGTGAGATTCATATTTTAAATATATAAGTCCACTGCGTTCCAAACCACATAAATGATGACTTCGTAAAGCATTTGTAAGGAAAATACCGACGGGCGAGACCGCACACTTCAAGTGTAACATCAAACAAAGCGCGCGTCTCTCACAGCGCATCCTGTGCAATGAAGCCCGCGAATGTCCTTGTAATTCGCTTCAACCTTTCCGAACTTTATGAAAGATTATTTTACGGAAGGTTCGAGTGGTGTATGTGTGTGAGGAATTGGAAGCAAGCAGAATACGGGTGTTTCTAAAGCAAACTCAGCGTCATCGCGCATGTGGTAAAAAACTAAGCTCAGGATCGATTCTGAAATTCTCAGAATCGATCCAGAATCGTTGGAGAGAGAATCGCGATGCATCGATGGATCGATTTTTTCTCCCACCCCTAATTCCTAGGTGATTGCTAGAGTGTTCTAGGTGATTTATACAAGTCTGATTACTTAGAAAAGTGATAGCAAATCATCTCCTCAATATGTCACACAATACAACAGACACACCTACATCATTTATATAGGTACTGTAGTACAAACGACATGCAACATCATGTCTACACTGGGTGTGACCATTGTCAACAGATTAAAGCGGTCTACATTGGAAACATCAAAGCAAAAGTTCCAAATCCAAATATCGTTTGTGTCAGAAGTAGCACAAATTATTCTAATAGGTTCTATTGGTTCTGATGCATCGCATTACTCTCATCTGGTGCAGACAGGTAGTGCAACACTGCTTAATACTTAAGGCTAGGGGTTTGTTCAAAAGAAAGAAACCTAAAACTTACTTTGAGAGGAGGTACTCTATGTTCTACTTTTTCTTTAGCTGTCACTGTGGATGATGCTCCTAATGAAGTGACACGGGGCTTCTTCTCTGTTCTGAGCTCTGTATCCTGTTCACTAGAGACTTTTCTTTTTAGAGGTTCAGATGTGACAACAGTTACTGGAGATCCAGCTTTATTCCTTTCCATTACTGTTTGTTCAGCCTCACCAACGGGACTTTCATCTTTAGGGGTCTGTGTCTCCTTTCCTTTCAAACAGGTGACCACTGCTTCTAAAGGAGATGCTGGGGTCTTACATGTGATCTCATTCTCCTGTGCTTTTTCACTGCCAGGTTTGGGCTCCACTGCTTTTTGAACAGAGGACTCTGGAATCAGTTCTTCCTGTGCATCCTTTCTCGTGTCTAAGGATAAACGTGATTGCTCTGGAGCAGGAGGTTTGACTGGCTCTTCAGGTGAGACATGTGGTACTGTTGATTTCACATCTCTGGATCTCAACTCCATGTGGATGACCTCTGTCACTGGGTTTACCTTCTGAGACTCTTTGACAGTCTCTGGCTTTTCTGAAAGGACTGTGCTTTTAGCTGGTTCAGGAACACTCCTATCCTCTGTCAGCTCTCTGGATTCCTCTATACTGAGTCCAGATCTGAAATTAAAAGCCAGAAGAGACAGAATATTATGAAAAAGGACCTCAAAAACAAAACATCACCTATGATATATTAAACTAGTGGCCCACTAACCAATTTTCCATCAATTTTCAGGCTTCACAATGCCAAAATAAGGCATGGACACTCCTGGAGGGCCACATTACGCTAGAATTTAGCACCAGCCCTAATTAAGCAAACCTAAACCAGCTAATCAATATCTTCAGGATCACTAGAAACTTAAATGTGCAAAAACGTGGCCAGAATTGGACACCCTTGACCTAGACCATACGCTCTGATTTCTTTTTCAGTATTTCAGCATGGTGGTTGACTTACTGTTCACCATAGTAGCTCTCAAAGAATTGCTCTTTCCAAAGCTCCACCTTCTTTTCCTTCTCAATTTCTTGCCGCATTCTCAGTCTCAGCTCTGGTGTGAACTCACCTGAGAACACAGTCTTGCATAAGTCACACAAATATTGCAGATTAATTTGCTTATTAACAGCACACTGTTACACAACTTTTTCCACTGTAAAAAGGTATATTCCTAAAGAATAAACATTTAAAAAATGTTAACTATTAGGTACATTCACATGACAATATCAGAAACCTAGAAAAATCTGTATTTTTCTACAGCACATTGCCTTTTCATGGTTGCTGCCACATTGAGATCACATGACATGCCAAATACTACTCATTTTATTTCTGTAACCCCTCTATTATTGGACACTTTCGGTTGCAGAATACTGTCCTGGGAGACAAGTACACCATATAGGGTATTTTTTATATACATTATATACTTTCTGAGTATATTTGCTTCTGTGTTATACAGATTCCTCACTGATAATTTCACTTGAATTTCAAGACCACTGCTGTTCAAGAGCAATGCCAGCAAAACAAAAAAATAATTTTTTTGTACATTTAAGCTTTTAACTACTTTTAATCAATGAGGACAACAACTGACCCTCTGACAACCTCTCCTTCCAAGACTGTGCTGCTGATGTGAAGAATTCATTGTTCAAGGCAGAGCTGGTCACCTTCAGTGCACCATCCATACTAGCCTGCAAAGTGTTTGCATCACAATTCTATTATTAATAACAATCAGAGATTCACGATCCACAAAATCATACTGCATGTTCAACACCGCAGGGTTCTTCAGTGTTTCACTACCTGCTGGTCAACCTCTGGCAGCATCTTAAGAAGCTTCTGTTGACACTCTGTAGGCAACATTGAGAATGTGTGCTTGTTGATGAGCGCTCGCAGGTTGGTGTTGACAAGGATGGAATCTGGTGTCTCAACATCTATCTCACACTTGGTACGCCTCAGTTGTCCTGAAAATCCAAGGTGGTGGGATCAGTTTCAGCATCTCATGAGCTGACACGAATTACAGTGATCTGTGACGATACTCACTGGCACTGAGCTGACTGGAGCGCTGAGACACCTTTCGGGCACCAGTCGTGTGGCACACATCTGCTTTGACAGAGGAGGACGAGCTGGAGGTAGAGTTCTGTGGACTTGCAGGGCAGCGCTCTGTCTGTTTCAGCTCCCAGGCTAGAGCAAACAGAGACATACTGTTTTATATTTCTTTTGTATTTACATGAACATGAAGTACCAGTCAAAAATTTGGACATGCCTAAAGAGCATGCTTTAATTTGATTAAAATTCACATTGAAAAACTGTAACATCAAATACTGTATGTACAGGATTTGGAGGAGTCATGAGCCATGTCTTTGACAGTCTTGAGGAGCAGTCGTGGGCTGGAGGCGCTGGGGATTCCACATTGCCGCCGCTGATTCCTCTGCTGCTGCTGTTTCAGTGCCTATAAATGAAGCACATCAAAAACGAAAATGTATATAAACCCACAGGTTACATAACAGGTTACTGCTGTGTTGCAAACAGAAAGCACAAGAGGTCTCAACAGCTCAAGGTTTAAACCAACCAACAGTAATATCACAGCAGGTCTGGGTACTCATTATCCAAATAGACATTCCCATATATTTTTTTATATATATAAAGCAGAATAAATAAGTGTAACTGGCAGTACCTGTTTTAGGGCCTTCTTGCTGTGTTTCTGTGATGGGGACATGAGTTTGCTGCTGGAGACTGACGGAGATGAACAGCGAGACTGTGGTGAGGATGGCTGAGATTGCAGTTTTGCTGGCACTGAGAATGATAGGAAAGCAATACATTGGGTGCATGTTTGTACCACAAAGACATTTATACTCACACACACACACACAATCGAACAGGTATATGCACAAACTTAATTTCACTCCATGATGATTCAAGGTAATTTCAATACAAATACACAACCAGTTTGCAAACACATTGAAAAGTACAATATAGGTACAGGATTAGTGCAGTCTATACTTTAAATATAAAAAAAAAGATATATTTAAAAAATATATTTTAAAATGTTTTATTACAAAATGTTTTTAATTTGCACTATCACTTGGAAATTACATTGCTATTACGTTGTTCCATGACAACTATAAATTCATAAATACACTTTTTAAACTTTCCTTTGTGACATATTTAAATCTGTAGAATTCACAACAACATTATTCAGTCCATAACAGAAAACCAAATGTTTGAGTCTGCAAGGCATAAAAACACATTTATACATTTAGCAAATGTAACATGTAGTGGCAACACAGCACTGGTCCAATAGTAAACTAAAAACAACCAGGTACTGAGATCAGAACAGAAGCCCTAAAAATTAAAACAATGTGTTTCACTGTAATATAACTACATAGTCATCAAAGCACATTTATTAAAGGATGGGTGTTTTTAAAAAGTCAAACACTTGATGAAACTACCTCCCATAAATAATGTGCTGTCACGGCAATTATTATTTCCTGGTTTTTGCAGAGTTCGTTTTTTTTTCTCTCTGACAACAATCTTAATTTTCTCAAATCCACAGTTTTAAAGTTTCACCAGCATATTAAGATGAAAGTCTTACTTACAGTACTTGGTTCTGCATGAATTCACTCTTTTAGATTGCATTATTCTCAAATATTTAGCTTCTGCAAGATGAATTGAGGTAAAACTTGTGTTTGTTTAGTTAGCTTCGTTCGTACTACTCTCATTTATATGAGGAAGTGGTATAAATTTTGCAAAAAAAAAAGTAGAATTTCCTGTTAAGAGGGTGTTTTGCATTCAAAGAATATTTTGACTTGAACGAGGCACACCTACCCTTAGATGTGAGGTAATTTATACACATCATATCAGAGTCAGCATATGAGTTACACATTCATGGTTCAGCATGTAATCTACATACTCCATGCCACAACACATGGCATGATTTAACAATGATTTGATTAACTACAATTTTAGATTTCTTAAAGTTTTTATTAGTAGTTATACTTGACAAAATACGCTTCACCCTCTAAAAAACTTTTGGACGAAATGTATATAATTTCCATGTATAATGTTATGTTACAACATTTTTTTTATATATATATATACAGTGGGTACGGAAAGTATTCAGACCCCCGCATCATGGTTTCCACAAAAATATTAAGCAGCATAACTGTTTTCAACATAAATATATATAAATAATAAGAAATGTTTTTTGAGCAGCGAATCAGCATATTAGAATGATTTCTGAAGGATAGTGTAGTAGTTAGTGACTGCTAGAAAATTCAGCTTTGCCATCACAGGAATAAATGACATTTGAAAGTATATTAAAATAGAAAAAAATCATTTAAATTGTAAAATTATTTCACAATATTACTGTTTTTACTGCATTTTTGCACAAATAATGCAGCCTTGGTGAGAAAAAGCGACTTCTTTCAAAAACATTTTAAAAAATCTTACCAACCCCAAACATTTGAATGGTCATGTATATTGCATTTAAAGTAAGAAATGATATGTTAAATATTAAAATAGTTTGTTCTATCCCAGTTTAATACACAGAAACAAGCCGTTTGTATGCTAATACCCCCAAAAGTGGAAGTAGCACTTTGGTAATATCATTGCTCTGTTTCAGTGGTCCAAGACAGGTGGAATGTTCAGGAAACCTGTTTAAAAATGACTATTAATTCTGCAGTTCTGTTTGGTGACACTAGGGGTGCAAAATGTATACACTCCAGCTCCAAGTGTGGCTATTCAGAATTCTTGAAATATGATACCTCTCCTCTTCCACCTTCCTCTGCGTCCATCTTTGCTGTAGGTAGTGGTGCTGGTATTTTCTGTGCTTCGGGTATCAGACATGTTATCACTGCTGTCCTCTGAAGCATCTTCTGACAGTTCCTTCACCACATCTCCAATGTCCTTCTGCTCACATACAAACACAAGCCATACACATCACATGCCCAACACTAAGTAATTTCCAATAAAACAGCTCTTTTGAATCTGATCAAACAGTTAACGTTAATTAATACATTTAATAGATCATTGGGAGAAGTGCGGACTGTTATGCTACCGTTAACTGAGCATTAATTATAGCAGTGGTACAGTAAATATTCATGTCATTCAGCACCATATGAACAAACCAAAGCAAGAGAAAATATATAAACATTTATATTTACTTTTATTCAGACACTTTTTTCCAATGCAACTTACAGTGCATTCACGGTAGACATGTTAGCAATATAGTGCAATAGTGTCCGTTCACTTTTTCAGCAGTGTTGGTTCCTGAAATATTTTTTCCATTCATTTTTCCCATAGGGATTTTGAAAAATGCTTTGTTAAAGCATTATAAGCCAAGAACATTACGAGGTGAATCACAACATTACAAACTTATATCTGAAGCAAAAAGTATTTGAAAATCAGGCAAAAAGACAGTGGTACAAGACTTGTGTACCTAACAGCTTTAGTGAAGGAAAGAACTGCAATCCTACAAAGCATTGCAAATGACATAATCAAATTAAAAACAATGGTGAAATATGAAATAATTATTTTTTTAAATGGTTTGTTTGTTGCAAAATATGCATATATACATATGTATATAAGTATTTTGAGTTTTGAGAGAGTAAGGAGACCATCTCGATTACGTCCTACGCGGTGCTTCATGGGAGAGGTCGTTCACTACAGAGATCTGTAGTGATGGCACAATTTGCTCACCGCGATCTATAGCATCATGGGTGCTGTAGTTTTTCATGACAAATTCTGCTGTTAAACATGATTATTTTAAAAATAAGTTGAAATAATGAGAACAGATGGCTTCCACAAAAGCACATACCATCGAGTAATAACCTTGGAGCTCACAACAGGTCTGTCTTTAAAGGTTTACCAATTATTGTTAAAAAGCACTTTCCTCATGGGGTAAATGAATGGACTTTTTATTTCCAGAACCCAACTGTTGCGCTCTGTACATCTTCTGAAAATTGAATCTATGATTGTTGTGATGCTAGCACCATGAGTTACAGAAACTGAGCACAGGTAAGAAACAATTATTCTGTGAGAGTTGCAGTGAGATTCTGGTTCTGGTTAAGCATGTTTACCTTCAGTGTATAGACTCCCATTCTGCCGGGGACCTTGTAGAAGATCCCTTCCTCTCCGCGTGAGTTTGTATGGAGCATGGCATTGAGACAGGCAAGAGGCGACGTCCCACTGAAAAATGAAAAAATAAATAAATCAGCTGATTAAATCAAATGCCCTCTTCACACAACTGAAAAGCTGCAACAAAGAGCACGGTTCAGTGATTAATTTCCAGGTAATTGTGCATGTATTAGGGGTGTAACGATACACGTATTCGTATTGAACCGTTTGGTACGAGGCTTTCGGTTCGGTAGCCTACGCATTACAAACCGAACGATTCGTTGGAGACAGTAATCCTATTACATTTGGGGAAAAAAAAGAGCTTAAAGTGTGTGAAATATAATGTACTCCAGGTTATGACGGTGAGGTAGTTTGTTAAGAGTTTTCCCTCTTTTCCTCGCTTTTATTCGCTTTTAAATAGCTTGTAAATGCTTGTGCGCATTTTACTTTCACTTTCGAACTAACGGCATTTCGGCGTCAATTGATTGAATTGACAACAACAAAACAGTACGATAAACTCACTTGCATTAAACATAGAATGTTTAATTTATTAACAAAACGAATACAAACACAACATGCTACAGGCCTAATATAAAATAACAAATAACTTAGACAAAGTTTAAATATAAAACATTGAAAATCAGCAAACACGGTGGAAAACGAATGTTAAAATAAAAAACGAATGTTAAAAAAGCTTCTCAAATCATCTTAGATAAACGGCAGAAGTCAAAAGGCCTTCCAAAGTCTAAAATATTTTTAAGATCATATGATGCTAGTAAAAAAAAAAAAGAAAGAACAAAAAGGAAAAATCAAGGAAATTTGTCTGGCATTTCTGTTTTTGTTGTATCGAAAACATACCGAACCGTGACACCCCTGTGTCGTATCGAACCGAACCGTGAATTTTGTGAACCGTTACACCCCTAGCATGTATGTCAATATAAATTTAAATGAAGTAAAATTATTTTATATAAAAAATACTGAAAACATGCTACATTACAAGTAGTCTGAACGACTGAATATGCCAACAAAAAAAAAACACTACAAATGTCTGTCTCTTGATCTGGGCATAACAAAAACATATTAACAGTGTTATTTGTTATGTCTTCCATTTATAACTGTGCAGCAAAATGCAAAATGTACAAAATACAGGTAAGTTATACTAGTATAGTCTAAACTTCTACAAAACGATCTATCATTACCGCCACCTATCTCTCAAATGGACCATTGACATATCTGCAATCTCAATTAGGAGTGTCAATGGTCCATTTGAGAGATAGGCGGCGGTAATGCACTTATAAGTCTGCGATGCGCCGTAAAGCAAGAAGAAGAAGACGCGTCACGGCCGGCTGTCGAGGACGTGTTCAGGACAGTTCAGACATTGCAGTGCATCAGAGGTAAAAAAAACGATATAAATACTGTTCAGTTTCTTGCACAGACCGATCGTTTCGTGTCTTTACACATCAATGTATCGTCACGAGCCGCAGGGTTTAATTTGGTTTTGTTTGTGTATGTTTTTTTTTTACTCTCAAAGCCGTGATTCCCATTCACTTCCATTATATGACTGACAGACTGCAACGGTTTGAGTTAAAAATCTTCGTTTGTGTTCTACTGAAGAAACAAAGTCACCTACATCTTGGATGCCCTGGAGGTAAGCAGATAAACATCAAATTTTCATTTTTGGGTGAACTATCCCTTTAAGACAATCTTTCAAATTTCAATTGTATGCAAAGAAAATATAAATGTAAATGTAAAGCCAAAAATAAATAAATAAATAACTTATGTATAGTTTGTATGTGAAAGGAATACTTATTAAATTTTTTAAATAATTTCTTTTTTGTATTACTATTTTGGTTAAATATATTGTTATTTTTATTCAGTTTTGGTTTTAGACAGTTCAGTTTTAGTTTTTATTTACTTGCAGTTAGTGATTTAGTGCTTGAACTTACAAACATATTTTAGTTAGTTGTCAATGCAATATTTTTAATTTTCAGTTTTTCATCCAATTTACATTTGATCTTATTTCAGCTTTATTTCAATTCATAAAAAGTTTTTTAAAAGTTTTAGTTTTAAAGATCACAACACTGAGGGAGTTATATTTTCTATTATTTTTGTTTTGTACTATTTGTCTTTTCAAGAAATCTGATTAACGTTTTAGCCTATAACAAAATAAATCACAATGATAAAAATACAGGTTTAAGGAGGTTAAACACATTTAGTACGTAGTTATTATGTAGCATCTTCAAACAGAGCAAATCTGGCAGAAGCACAACAGGCCACTAGGCATTTCTGAGGACAAGCACTCTGGTCAAAGCCATGGCCATTAGGTCCTCGCTCTTGGGAGACCCTTTGCATGCCATGTCAACTGGGGAAATGTTAATAACATGCACAGGGATTGGCTAATGGATTTAAGTTAGTTGGAGGGTAGGGTGTACTACTGTATAATCTTACCTTCTGGAAGACAACAGAGAAATGAAACAAAAAAAGAGATGTGACAATTAGATATGTGGCCATATTAAATTTGAAAAAAAAAGACAAAAAAAACTGTATATGATGTGGTACAGTTCAGGGGCAGCCTGCACAATCGGAGCTAGAAGTAGTAAAGTGTGTGTGATAAAGAAATGGCTATTTTAATAAAGAAGTACTCAGCAAACATCAGTAGAATGACCTCACCTTATCTCCTTAAGCCTTTCTCTCTGAATCACTTGCAGGATCTCTTTATGACTCATCGGTGTGTTGGGGTACTTCTCAAGCACCTGTGAACAGTATTACGGGAACAAGTGAACAATTCAGCAGTGACTCACACTAACGCAGCAACCGCAGAGAAAGGATGAAGTAGATCTGATGGTCAGTGCAAAAGAAGGTTTGGTTAAACAGTAATGCCTTTGAATTCTATCATTAGTTGACCTCAGTGAAGCAGACAGCCCTCTCTGTGAAACTGACCTACTTCTGATTGGGTCGGAAAAAACGTGTTCGTTTGGATGAGATACTTCGAATTCTGAGTTACATTCAAAAGTGGTCATGTTTCGAGAGTTTGGGAAATGCAAACGGACTCCAGACATTCCAAGTGATCTGTGGCTTTTAGCCACACATGAAGTCAGCTGCTGGATGGAGGCCCAAGAGCTGCTTCACCTCTGCTGTGTCACACCGATGATGTGATCTCACATCCTGCATTCACTTCAGTCATTCTTTACTTTGGTCAGGAAAGTACACTTATTCATCAATGCATTTTCTTAGACACAAGGCACATACAGTGGCCCCGAAACACCAGTGATATTTTATTATCACTGATAGTTTTTGGTTAATATTTTGAATTAGATTATATTTTCATGTTTTTTTTTTTTAAATTTAATTTAAGACTTCAGTCACTCTTCAGTTATAAATCTATGAATTTCTGCTGCAATTAAATGATGTCAGACCTTTTCTCAGGAACTTTTCTTTTCGGAGACATTTTAGCACAACACGTGGATGTATGAAGTCAGTTTCAAGTACACAGGTGTCGTTTTATATAATGGATTGATATTTGCAAAGACACACGTTTGTCCATTCTAACAGTCCAAATATCTTTTGTGGCCACTGTATTGTCTGATTCTTTTAGAATATGTAATAAATAGTAGATAAAAAGGCAAAACGCTACCGAGGTACACATGCACATCTGCATTTTCTCCATTAGCCTCTTTTGTATATAGATAAGTTTGAATGAAAAAAAAAAGACCACCAATGGCAACTATTAGTCTGTGTGGCATGTGTGCTTTGTTTTTCACTAATAATGGAAAGTGTGAGTCATTTCCTTAAATTAGTTCTTCGATTAGTTCCCTTCAAAAAAAAAAAAAAAAAAAAAAAAAAAAAAAATTAAGGGCATTTTTTAAAACCACCAGTTTGTACAAATATCTTAACATCCTTAAATCAAGATACATTTACAGGGATTAAAGTTTTCCGTCGCTACGACGGATTTCCTTCAATTGGAAAAAATGTGTGACCCTCTGGGAAACGTCATCTTACTGTACGATGACAGTTCATGGGAAACCACCTACCAGGCTCTCTGGCCATTGTTTTCATTTGTATAAACGTTTCAAACTCCAAAACAGACACACACGCTTACACATAGTATCCATTTTAAGCGTTTATACGGGTCAAATTACATGCATTTAGCAGAGGCTATATCATTATGGACTTACAACAACAAGAGCTTTGCTTTCACGTTAGATTACAGTGGTCAATTGATGGTAAATATATATTCATAAGTTATATGTATTTATAAAATGTGTCTTAGGCTACACTTGATAATGCATGTATGTCGTTGCTCTAAATAACACAATAGGCTACAAACCAATTGGCATATTTCAAAAGAAAGATGCACTCTGTCATTTTGCTAGCTAAAATGTTTTACACATGAAATGAATAACACTTTTGAGAAGCATTTATGTTAGCAAACATACTGAGAGATAAGAAGACTCCTAAAACTTCTCATTAAGACTACATGGTGCAGGTCGCCCCCTCATGGGTGGTGCCATGTTGACAGCACATGACCAGCCATGTAACGCATTTTCACTTTACAAAATATAAAACTTGAGATGGTGTGTTGGCACAGGCCTGGTTTTAATGTCAGTCGAAGTGCATTCTATTTATAATTGATAGAATAGTAAAAATTTTGGTTATTAGAGGAATTATGCTTAGCACATTTAAAATTAATACAGTTACAACATTTGGTTGTCTACAGCTTTCCACTGTAATTATAACCGTTTTCTACTTAACAGTGAATTCCTCTCACTTAACTGACACTCAAAAAATGTATTAATTACACTTAATTTAATTTAATAAAGTTTTTATGCAATTTAATTTAGTTCTTTCAAAATAAATATGTTTAGTTGGATTAACACAATTTAGTTGGTTTAGGTCAAATTAATTTACTAGAGTATGTTTCCTTCTATTACATTTGTCAAACTAAATTTTCTTATGTGGGACCAACTTATTTATTTTATTTTTTACTGAGGTTTAATTTATTTTCTCATGTTTAAACAAGCAGTTTTGTTCATCATTATACAAAACATATAGTGAACAATGTATATAATGGGAAATAAGGAAAGACTGGTGTCAATAATGGCATTAGAATACTTTTTACTCACTGAGTGGCCAAAGCCTGAGCACAAGCGCCACTCTTCAGCATAATGGACAATCCACAAATTTCTAAAACATCACAGAAGCTCCTTCAAATGTCTAACATTAAACACAAACATGGCTTTCTCTTTACTAACAGACACACACACACACACACACAAAGATTAATGTATTTATAACACAAATGAATTAAGTAAATTTACATTTCAAATATATTAGGTGGCGTACACACAATGGAATTAAGAAAAACAATTGTGTTATTTTAGCTCCTTTTAATTAATTTGAACAGCAAAAAAAAAAAAAAAAAATTAATAAAATAAAAGAGTGTAGGGGGCTCCAAGTCTCAAGTCTGCTTTAATGTAGTCATGAATTGCGTATGGAATGTGACATTGGTAATGTGACATTTTTCTTCATTAAGGGTATCCACAGGATTTTCAGTGAGCAAAATAAAGGGCAGGAGTTGATTTTACCAGTAGGAATATACTGTACATGCTTGCTAAAAACAGTTTATTAGTAGCTACCTAGTTATTACCCAATAGCCCAAGCAGCCTAAGTGGGGTCATTTAATTTATTAAATGGATTACATTTATTAATCTGGATTAAAGATAGCAAAGCTAAACTATTTTCGTGGCATAACATGCATCCACAATATAAACAATAAGGACAGTTTTGATTTCATGTTGACCTTAAGTGTTCAAATAATATATAAGTATATGTATGTGCATGAAAGATTAATGCTTGCCCCTTGGCCTAATCTAAATTTGTGATCAACCTCCCAGAGCTCTGAAGCTAAACTGGCCTACAATGGAATTTAACAAAGAGTCATACGAGTCATATTGTATACTAGCATCCTTATTCAAACTTCCTTGTGCTTTTTTCTTTTATTTCTTTTACAGCACCTTCATTGTGTTTGTGTTTCAGATGCTCTTTGTATGAAGTCAAGGTTTGACATTCAAATTGTACAGTTCAGGATTGTATTTCTACTTATTTCTACAAGCCTTCATGTGAATGAACCTCAGCTACATCTAATCTAAACTTGTTATGTGGTAAATATTGAGAGATTGTTTGTTTATGATCCATTTATTGTTTGCGTTGCTGTTCAAGAATGACATCACAAGCTTAAACAGAATACACTAGCTTTTTCAAGTATACAGGAGACAATTGTGCTTAAAATGACTAAGCTTGGATGCTAAAAAATCAAGATGATGAAAAAAACAAATGGCATTGTTTAAAGCTCATGAAAACAGTGCAAAGAATAATTAAGTGCTTTCTATGCTTGCAGGCGTAACACACTGTACTGGCTCATGGCTGGTAGGCTGCCGCACAAGCCCCCATTGCTGAGGCTGGGCACTGGGGCCCAGAGGCCATAGAGGTGTCTGATGAAGAAGCAGATTGACTTGGCCCTTGGTACCTTGAGGAAGAAAAGAGCAAGGTGTATATGCAGACAATTCATTGCAGATTTCTGGGTAGCAGTTGAATAATGGATGATGTGCAGGATACTAACCACGATCTGGATAGGCTGCCGCACAAGCCCCCATTGCTGAGGCTGGGCACTGGGGCCCAGAGGCCATAGAGGTGGCTGATGAAGAAGCAGATTGACTTGGCCCTTGGTACCTTGAGGAAGAAAAGAGCAAGGTGTATATGCAGACAATTCATTGCAGATTTCTGGGTAGCAGTTGAATAATGGATGATGTGCAGGATACTAACCACGATCTGGCTTTCATGACTCGGGATGCGGTCGTCCTCTTTCTATAAAGGCCAAAGTCATGTATCAAGTCTTGGGTCCTTATATCTGACCTCTGAAGGTCCAAGGGCACCATGGTGGGTGGAGAAATGTCCAGTTCCAGAAGCATAATGTTCTCAGCCTGGGACAACAAAAGATTTTATTAAGGTTTCAAAAGAATATACACTACAGTTAAAAAAAAAAACATTTTATTCATCAAGGGCACATTAAATTGGTAAAATGTGACATTTATAATGAATCCTGAAAAAAGTATTGCCGTTACCACAAACATTAATTGTTTTTAATATAGTAATAAGAAATGTTTCTTGAGCACCAAATCAGCATATTAGAATGATTTCTGAAGGATCATGTGACACTGAAGACTAGAGTAATGATGCTGAAAATTTGCCATCACATGAATAAATTACATTGGAATATTTATTAAAGGGGTCATATGATGCGATTTCAATTTTTCCTTTCTCTTTGGAGTGTTACAAGCTCTTGGTGCATAAAGAAGATCTGTAAAGTTGCAAAGACTAAAGTCTCAAATCCAAAGAGATATTCTTTATAAAAGTCAGTGGGGCAATTCCAACTTTGCAAGGACAGTCTGGTGCTTCATGACTAACAGACTGTAAGTAAGTTTTTATATTTTAAAGAATTTGCCACTGATGATTCAAACGCGCATTTTGAGCAGTGTAGAGTAGCGCTTGTTGTTTGTCATTTCTCCGATCACAAATGCAGACATGGTTTTATGTTTACGCGGCGCGATACGCAACGCAACGCATAAAAAGACAGTATGAGTCATTATAATCCGTAATTATGTCCCCACTGGATGCAACAAATGCCTGTTCTTTTTAGCAACATCATATGACCCCTTTAAAATAGAAAAGGGTTCTTTTGAATTGTGATTGAAATTTGCATTTCACAATATTACTGTTTTTACTGCATTTATGTTGTTCAAATAAATGCATCCTTGGCAAGAACCTTAAAATAAGTCTTACCAACCTCAGACTTGATAATGGTAAAATATTTTTTTGTTGCTGCTAAATTCACTGAAAATTTTATTATTATTATCTTTAAACATCAATATTTTATATTTAATGTTTTATTCAATAATGATTACAATTTAAAAAAATTACTTTATCTTTATACAATACCAACCCTGTATCTAGAAGGAGACCCGGTTGCTTTGGCAGCTTGAGCATACTGACTAACTGGTCTCTTGTATCCCACTACAGAAGTTGGCCTTCGTCGGACGAGAGGTGAGTTACTGGAAAATGAGAGAAAATACAGTATCTTCAGATAAGAACATCATCCTCGTGGTCCTGTAATGCTTTGAACAAAGTTGTTCTTTTACATACTTTTCTGAAGGGAGAAGAGGTAAGACTTTCCACTGGTCTTCCTCGCTATCAAAGTGGAGACGATTTATGATCTTATTCTTTTCCTCTGGAGGAATGAAGTTCTCAATGATCAGGTTTCTAGTAAAAATACAAATGGACAAGTGACAAAACCAAAACCATCATGGCACGTACAGGAGTTCTGTTTTTTTTAAAGCTTATTTCAGAATAAAACTGCCAGGACAGGTGGAACATACTTGAATTTCATCTCTCTTGTCAGCTCATTCATTGTCTGCTCCAGTTCCTGCCTCATTGTGACATGTTCATTGATGATATCTCCAATCTCAGACCTCACCAGCTGCAGCTTACTGTAAAACTGAGATGAACGACCAATGCAGTGTTGACAGAGGTGAAAATAAGACTAAATTATAAGCATTAAACACAACTGCTGGGTTAGTTGTGCTTTCTTTATGAGCGTCAAATACCCATGTTACGGACATCATTTAAAGAAGTGAATAAAAACAGTACACTCCAATGAACGGTGGCCTTGAAAATACATTGATTGAAAATTGACTGAATTATTGATTTTGATTAATAAAATTAATTGAACTGATTGAAAAAACACAAGCTAAAAGGAAATATGTCATGCCTGATAAAGATCCATGATACCTACAGTAAACCATGATCATGAATAAATATGAACTGGGATAATGTAGAATGAGCCAGATATTATCACAAAATAAACCAGGTAAACCTTGCTTATTGTGCCTATTGTGTATTATATGATTTATGAAAGCTTACCAAATAAATAAACACCTAGCCATAAAATATTGATTTAAGTCAAAATTATTCAATTATGTGGGAGAAAAGAGACTGCAGAGTAATATGTGACCCGGGACCACAAAACTGCAGTCATAAGGGTCAATTTCTCCGAATTTAGATTTATACATCATCTGAAAGCGACTTAAGACTGGTTTTGTGGTCCAGGGTCACATATAATAGACACTAGCACAGTGTTGGAAATGTCAAATACAGTTTAGCTCTCAACCTTTTTGACTTAAGGCCCTCCTTTGTCTAAGACAATATTCAAAGAACCTCCTGGCCTCCTAAGGTGTAAATTTAAACTAATTTTAAATACTAAATTTAAATACTTTTAAGACTTACTGGGGCCTTGGAAGTTTTCTGAGACCCCCTAATGGGTCCTGGCCTATAACTTCTCTGTTATAGAAAAGATATTTGACACAACAATTGACTAATCAGAATTGAGTATTCTTTATACGCAAGTCTAATGCGCTAGATTATAGACTTACATTTATTTCTGTTTCAGAAACAGTGAGTAGTGTGTGTGTGTGTGTGTACCTGATATTCCCTACATTATGAGACCCAAATGTCCCCACAAGTATAATAATACCAGTAAATTTTGACCTTGTGGGGACATGTGTTTTGGTCCCCAAGAGGAAACAAGCTTATACATCATACAGAATCTAAAATCTAAAATAGCAGAAAGTTTCCTGTGAGGGGTAGGTTTAGAGGTAGGTAAGGAGATAGAAAATACAGTTTTGTACAGTATTAAAACTATTACGCATATGGAATGTCCCCGCAAAAAATGGACACCAGTATGTGTGTGTGTGTGTGTGTGTGATCTTACGTACCTTTTTAAGTTTCTTGGTCTTAAATTCCACCTCTTGCTGTAGAGTGGTGAATGTCTCTTTCAGTTCAATCGTCTCTTCATCTTGTTCAAACATCAGCTGTTGCATCTCTCTTTCCATTCTATCCTAGAAGGATTTATCACACACACATATGAGATTCTGATTCTTACATTTTTGTTATGTTGCTATGTACTACAGTCACCTGCTCAGCAATCTCCTGCCTCTTCAGTTCCAGCATTCTCTGCTGTTCATTGGTGTGGTCAATGATGCTTTTCCCTCCAACCAGAAGATTACTTTCCATGGCCTACAAAAAGCAAGGCACAAAGTATAAGATGTGATTTATGAATGATATAGTGAATAATCTGCATGAAGAAAAAAACTGTGGAAAGAACCAACCTTGAATTTTTCGATCATAATTTCCATAGCTTGTTGCTCCTTCAGCAACTCTTCCACAGTCTTTGCTTTCTCGTCTACGGTGCCAAGTTTCCTGCTAATATCAGGCTTGTAATTGGCAGAGGTCTTGGCCATCTGCTGCTTCCACCAATAGTCCTCCACACTCTCCTCCTGAACGGTCTCAACGACCCCCACCTCTCCATCTCTTGGAGTTTCCACCTCACCGCTACTCATACTCCTCTTCATCCTCATACTGTTTCTCCTCCGTCTCCTCCTTTCTTTTGCCAGCATCCCTCGTTCCTCGAGCTGTGCCTTCAGGCGGGCTATTTCCTCTTGGAACTCACGAAGCAGGGCGTCTTTGGGGTCCTCGTTGATCTTTGGCTTGTTCCTGATGTTCTTCGCTCTGTTGGCGTACCTCAGTGTGGTGAGCGTCTCATCGTAGTGGCACGCAGCTGGTCCAACGGTGGCCACCATAACAGTTTTAGAGTTGCCTCCAAGGGAGTCCTGTAACAGCCGGGTGAGTTTGGAATCTCGATAGGGAACATGGGTACTCTTCCCATCTACCAAAGCCGAGATAACATTTCCAAGAGCGGAAAGAGATAAGTTTATCTTTGCAGCCTCTTTAAACCTCTGTCCCTCGACGCCTGTTTTGCTTTGCCGCTCACTGCCGGCCAGATCCACCATATTTAACTTTCCAACACGAATGTGGTCTTCGCCATCAATGCCCATTTCGCTGCATTCAATAGTTATGACAAAAATCGCATGAGATCTTGAACTACGCTCATTCATTTTGGTGAATCCGACAGATCTTGATTGGTTCCCCAAGTTCATGACATGCTCAATCTCCTTTATGTTCTTGGTCACCACAGATGAGAGACCTTTGACATAGACACCCAACTCGGGATTTTCCTTGAGCTCCAGTTTTTTATTGTTGTCCTTGCAGAGGAGGTCTCGTATCTCTTCTTGATATATTTCAATGTAAGACACTCTCACGAGATACTGTTGGTTCTGAGACCTGGATATGTGAGTGAAAATGTGCTGAAATGAATTTGGGATGACTCCCCGCCTCTCGGGGTCTGTGGGCACACCTTCCATTGTATATGTTTTGCCAGTGCCAGTTTGCCCATAAGCAAATATAGTTCCGTTGAACCCGAGCAAAACAGAGTCAATAAGAGGTTTGCATGCATAGTTATACAGCTCGTTTTGTTTCGAACCTACGTCATAGACCGCATCAAACGTGAATGATTTTAAGAGGCTTCCGGATGATTTGGGATTGCGCACGCTCACCTGTCCCAGTCTGACATCTACTTCAACAATTCTTTCTTGATTCGTTGCCTCTTCCTTCTTGTTTAAAGGGCGGCAACGCACCACCACCTTCACCGCCTCTGATTTCTTGCCAATCGACATGGATCGCGGTCGCAATAGGCTATTTCTCTTCATCATTTCTATGAAAAAGCCTGTACATCTTTAATATTCTGCTATGTTATATATGAATGCGAGGAAGGATTAAATGCAATACGCACATTCACATGCAACCTACACATACGCATTTGAATGCGGCAAATGTATGTCCATCCTATGAAAACAGGAGCGCAGAACATCTTGGTCCAACGCCATCGTTACACTCCGCTTCATGCACCGAGCCCCGCGCATCTCCTGCTCCGGCGGCACACGCCCTGCTCCTCACAGACAATAGACGGAGCGCGCTGCTGATAGGTAGACTAGCATGTTTTCTCTCTGCGTGAGGTGCTGACGCATTCGGTGTGCAGGTTATAATCATTCAATGATGAGATTATTGGTCATTAAGTTATTATAAGTAATACAGCACAAAAGTGATATATGGCTAAACGAGTTCATTATGGTCAAAAATTAGACTTGTTTAAAGGGCGGCAACGCACCACCACCTTCACCGCCTCTGATTTCTTGCCAATCGACATGGATCGCGGTCGCAATAGGCTATTTCTCTTCATCATTTTTATGAAAAAGCCTGTACGTCTTTGATATTCTGCTATGTTATATATGAATGCGAGGAAGGAATAAATGAAATACGCACATTCACATGCAGCCTACACATACGCATTTGAATGCGGCAAATGTATGTCCACCCTATGAAAACAGGAGAGCAGAACATCTTGGTCCAACGCCATCATAGCACTCCGCTCCATGCACCGAGCTTCTCGCATCTTCTGCTCCGGCGGCACACGCCCTGCTCCTCACAGACAATAGCCAGAGCGCGCTGCTGATAGGTAGACTAGCATGTTTTCTCTCTGCGTGAGGTGCTGACGCATTCGGTGTGTAGGTTATAACGATTCAATGATGAGATTACTGGTGACTAAGTTATTAAAAGCAATAGAGCACAAACATGGTATATGGCTGAAACAGTTCATTATGGTCAAAAATTAGGTTATGTGACTAACCTTTGTGTTTGTTTAGGGTTTGAGATAAGTCAAAATCCTTTAATAGCTCAAAAACATAATTTATAAAGATTAATACACTTATATGTGCAGGGGGAAACGTTACCAAAAATATAACGATGATGATGCTATAATACTAAAAAATACAATTAAATAAAATAAATAATATTAATAATAAGTAAAACATAAAAAAATAAATTAATTGTTCCTCACAGACACACACATACTAGTAGGCTATGTATGTTTGTGTGTGTGTGTGTGTGTATATATATATATATATACACACACACAGTATATATTGTATATTCACACGCACACAATGATGATGATACCAGCATTATCATAGCATTTTTGTAGCTAAATACAATTTTGTAATGTTATTCTATATTATTTGAGAGTATATGGTATAGGCTATGTATAGATAGATAGATAGGCAGACAGACAGACAGTCCCCATCTGTATATGTACTAATTAAAATTTTATAGCCTAATAATGTTATAATGTTTATACCCTAATGTTAATAACCATATATTTTGACCTATTAAATTCTCACATGACTTGAATATAAAACAGGGTGGAATATTAACATATACATATCATTTAATTACACATACAGATGGGGGCTGTAAAATATACAGTCACAAAAATGCAATATGATAATGCTTGTATCATCATTATTGTCTATCTATCTATCTATCTATCTATCTGTATTTGGGTCTCCCATCAATTTAGGTAAAAAATTAAGAAATAAAGTATAGTCATTTCGAACAGAACATGATTAATATTACTGGACTATACTGAACTTTCAGGCTTGGTTATAATACTAATGTGACTCAGAATTACAATCATTAAGTTTATGGGTATAGGCTAATGATAATCTTTATTTATTACCAGTAACTGGGACATTCTAGCAGAAACGTACATTTCCACTTGTAAAAATCTTGGGTGAAAAAAATATCTTATTCTTAAATCTGAACGTTGAGTCATATGGAGGACATATTAATCTATATGAAACACATATCGTGCCATCTCAGCATGTTTTTATGATTGAAAAATACATTTTTATACGCATTTCACCCCTAAAATGTCAGGCCCTGTCACAGACAAATTGTAATACTTTTTATTCACTGTAACAAGTCAAGGACAGATAATGTACATTTCTGGTAGAATGTCCCAACTAATCTGTGCACACCTTGGAGTAGTTTCCATCCATTTGCACTGATTGATATGATTTACTACATTGTTTGAACGGCTTCAGAATGTGTTCTCACTGACCATGTGACTCCAGCATTCAGTGATATTCGGCCAATGGGGACGTGTGGGACTGCGTGTTCCCGCTAGTGATGGGAAGTCCGGTTCTTTTCCGCGAACCGGTTCTTTCGGACAGTTCGTTTCAATGAACCGGTTCAAAAAAACGGTTAATCGGTTCTTTTACGCCCTAACGTAATGACGTCATTCGCGATGACGTAATGATATCAAGTCTATCGTCCCGGGCCGGGATGAAAATACACATTCAAATATATAAAGTCAGTAATCATAACTTCAGTCAGTTAAAACATCATAATCATGATCTGAAAAGTTTACAATTAAGTTTTGCAACTAAGCACCCAAATACAGTAACAGGCAGTGATGTGCACAGAGGATTTAAGTCTTGAAGATATAAAGTAAGTAAATGAGTTGTCATCAGCGCAGAAACCATAATCCTCTTACTATAGGTTAAATCGAACGATTCGTTCACGAACCGGACATCACTAGTTCCCGCACAGACCGCGTGGAGAAGTTTGCCGGTCCAAAATGGGTTTGGGACAGAATCGGGTGCGTTTGCTGTGTATGCTGTCTTTAACGCTTGTGTTTTTCATTGTTGAAGTTGTAGTAAGCAGGATAACTGCGTCTCTCGCAATGTTGTCAGACTCTTTTCACATGCTCTCGGATGTAATAGCTTTGGTAGTGGCTTTTATCGCGGTGAGTTTTGCGGAGACAACTCGTGCCACAAGTAAAAACACATATGGATGGATCCGCGCAGAAGTGATGGGAGCTTTAGTTAACGCCGTGTTTTTGACGGCCCTCTGCTTCACTATTCTGTTAGAAGCCACTGAGCGCTTCACGCTGCCTCACGAGATCGAGAATCCACGCGTGGTCATTTGGGTTGGCGTTGCTGGTCTCCTGGTGAATGTACTCGGTCTTTTCCTGTTCCACGGACGTCTTGGAACAACTGGAAATATTGTAAAATTGTTATTTTTACACCTAGGACAAAAAAAACATGGAAATTCTTAAAATTACATTAAAAAAAGTCCTGTTCCCACAGTCCTGGAAAACCTTGAAATATCAGGGAATGTCAAAAATCTTTAAAAAATAAAATAAATAAAATCCTTAAAAGGTAAAGGAAATGTCTATAGTCAACATTTTTTTCTAGCTATTTTGTAGCTAGAAATTGGTATCCAGTTTTCACACGACTGGAAAAGTAAAGTGACATGACATGTGGCCAAGTATGGTGACCCATACTCAGAATTAGTGCTCTGCATTTATCCCATCCAAAGTGCACACACACACTCTCATGGTGGTCACTCTCATCTTCACCAGACAAATCGCAGAGAGTTTGAAAAACCAAAGGCACATGAAGAAGCATACAATCTCATGATAAACAGCAACAGTTCTCAAGGATACCAAACTTCTGAGCTGAAATCAGGTATGGAAATTAAATTACATTTTTTTATTTGTAACTAATATTAATTTACATTTAGTCATTTAGCAGACACTTTTATCCAAATATTTGCTTTTATATATTAATATTTTTTATATTGGGGTTTCGGTGCCTTACTCAAGGGCACCTCAGTCGTGGAAAGTAATGGAAATGGAAAGTATGGAAATGGAAATGGAAAGTAATTTCTGAAAGAAATTTCAGAAAGTGTTGGAACCCTGTCTAAAAAGTCATGGAATATCAGTGAAAGTGTGATCAGTGAAAGTCATCAAAATTAATAAAATCTTAAAAAGGTAATGGAAATGTTTGTAGTCAACACCATTTTTTTTTTTTTTAGTTATTTTGTAGTTAGTATTTCATCAGCTAGAAATTGGTATCCAGTCCTCACACAACCAGAAAAGGAATGTGAAAACCATAGAAATTAAAATTCAAGTGTGGAACGGTGTCTTAAAAGTCAATGCAATTTTCTGTGGTAAATATCTTCTAGTTATTTTTTAGTTATCTTTTAGTCCAGAAATATTAGTATTAGTGACATTAGTATTTATAAAAAAAATTTTTTTTTAAAAATGTATGCACATAACATAATGAAAAACATGTATAATTGAAAACAATGTTTTCTTTATCTTTGTTTTTTTGCTAATTTTGTGGACTTGTTCAGACAGCCTAAACATCAAAATCACTGCTAAGGGCTCATTGGAGGACTTGGATCACAGTTCTGGGTCGACCTCCCAGATGAACATGCGTGGGGTGTTCCTGCACGCGCTCGGTGACGCGTTAGGGTCCGTCATTGTGGTAGTCAACGCCTTGATCTTCACTTTTGTGTGGACGCCATGCCACAGTAACACAGTCTGCTTCAACCCCTGCCGTAGCAGCCACTTGACTGAACACCAACATGTTGATACCACAGTCCTGAGCATATCCAACTGTCAGAACAGAACTGTCTCTGTGGCCGGACCATGCTGGGTGCTTTACCTGGACCCAACCTTATGTCTAATATTGGTGTGTATTTTGCTCTACACAACTTTCCCTCTCCTAAAGGAGTCGGCTCTGATTCTCCTACAAACAGTACCCAAACAAATCGATATGCACAAGCTGAATGGGAAACTAAGGAGCTTGGATGGAGTTATGGCCGTTCATGACCTGCATATCTGGCAGCTGGCTGGGTCTCGCATTATTGCAACCGCTCACATCAAATGCACGGATCCAGCTTCTTACATGGACATAGCCAAACGCATTAAAGACTTCTTCCATGATGAAGGCATCCATGCTACTACTGTTCAGCCAGAATTTTCTCCCATTTCTGAAGGATCTGGTGACTCCCAGTGTGAGCTTTCCTGTCGAAGTCAATGCAAACCCAAGCTATGTTGTAATCCGACTAAAAGGGCTAAGCCAGAGTTGGAGTTGACCAAGAGTAAAGAAAAGCCCTGCAGGCACACTGTAGGATGGGCTGATCGGAAAGAAGTGGAGGATACTGTACATACGGAGATGGAATCAACGGTTTAGATCAAGAAGGATATTATATTGCATGAGTTGCACACGTCCAACTTGCTCATAGCTGATTGTTGCAGGAAATGTGTCATATTTGGGGAATTGTCTGGACTATTTCAAATCTGCTTATTGCAGATGTATGTCTCAGAGAGATATGTTTGTTAAACCCAACAGCATTAGATTCCATGCTGTGTTCTTTAAACCTGATATATAAAAACTCAATGCAACTTTATCCACATTATGTATGTTGGTTCTTATTTATTGCTAGATAGATAGATATTAAAGGTCACTTTACATATTTACAAATGAAGGCATATCAATGCATATTAATAGGAGATGTTTATTTTTCAGAATATGCAAATTCATGTTGTATTAGTGTGTTTTTTTAAACAAAACTATCATACACTTTTGCCAACCATTGCAGGCATACATGTTCAACAGTGAGAACAATTTTGGCATTGTAAACTTAAAAAAAAAAAAAAAACATGGATTATTTTAAATATATATAATAATTATATTTTCAAACCAGCATTTCTCTTTTTTCTGCTTTACATACTCTGTTATTGTTTGATTCTCATTTGAAAGAAATAGTTCACCCTCAGGCCATCCAAGATGTAGATGAGTTCATTCATTGGAACGGATTTGGAGAATTTTAGCATTACATCACTTGCTCACTAATTGATTCTCTGCAGTGAATGGGTGCCGTCACAATGAGAGTTAAAACACCTGCTAAATTACCCATAACACTGCTTTTTCTCCAGTGAAAAAGTCATCTCGTCTAAATCTGAGCGAACCGTTCTGAACAGTCTAAACCATACTAAACAAATATGTCAGGAGATTTTGATGTGAGGGGACAACAGGAGATGGATGTTTTCACTGGAGGAAGTGTTGTGGATTATGAACTGGTATTTTGGTCAAAGGTTTTTAATTTAAAATGCCTTGATGGATTTCTTTCTTACAAACATACAGCTTTTCATGTCACAGGATGTTTAATTGATGGATTTGAGTCGTGTGGATTACCTGTGGATTATTGTGATGTTTTCATTAGCTGTTTGGACTCTCATTCTGATGGCACCCATTCACTGTAATGTAATGCTACATTCTCCAAATCTGTTCTGATAATAAAACAAACTCAAATACATCTTGGATGGCTTGAGGGTCGGTAATTTTTCAGCAAATTTTCATTTTTGGTCAAAGTATTCCTTTAAGATACTAGAGATTATTATTAAAATGCACATGATTATTATAGGACACATCTTTTTGTCATGCTGCAAAAGGAACCTAATATTCTATTATTTGGTTTATGAGTCATGCATGTTACTGTCCCTGATTTAAACATGAGATGCAGCAGTCAGTGGCGTCCTCTCACACAAAACGACAGCTTGCTCCTTGCACAGCTGTACAAACAGATCATGTCTTAAATGGACCTTGGAACCAGCTACACTTGCATAAAAGCACACAAACACTGAGATAAGTCTTTAGTGACTAGGTTGAATTCTTTAAATTGATTTCTACTCTTGCATGGCCATGCGGAGGTTCAGGGGATGTTTGTTATGAAACAACAGTATTGGGATAAGGGTGGGGAGCACTTAATGAAGGCAGTGTGATGCAATCAGTAAAGCAGTGTATGGGGCCCTGTTTCAGAACAATGGAGAATGGTTCTTATTCAGTCATCGCATAGTCTTCAAATCAATTCTCTAGGATAAGCGACCTGATGTGTGTCTACTATTGTAACAATAAATATTTGATTGACCGTTATTGACAGTTATTCAGCAATCACTGTCTTGTGCTGTTTGTATTGTTGTAAATCTGTAAGGAGTTTTTTTTTTTTTTGCTTTTTAAGCAGGTTAAATGTGGAAAAGTTCACTTGAACCTACTGACTGTTGAACTGAGAGTATATGATGGAGGGGCTGGGGATGGCCGAGTGTATCATGTGAGAATGGTCCCGAGTTCAGATGGAACTTGTTGTGAAAGTACAAGCCTCACAATGAGACCACTGTAACATGCAAGAACAAAATATAAAGATGACAACCTTTTGCTTGATTAGTACAATAATGCTTAATTTGATATTACTTTCCAGTTTACACATGACATACCAGCTACATAATTTATTCATACTTTTTGGTCATTTGATTACTTACTAGAGGATCATTCACAGCAAGGGCAATAACTATAATAATACAGTATAGTTTTAAAAATCTTTAAAAAAGAATAGTTGAATCCACACCACAACTAACCCGGAAGGATAAAGACAGCCAATCGGAATCCATCCTGCTTAGCTTGAGGAGGATGTATTGTTGTAAATCTGTAAGAAGGAGATTTTTTTTTTTGCTTTTTAAGCAGGTTAAATGTGGAAAAGTTCACTTGAACCTACTGACTGTTGAACTGAGAGTATATGATGGAGGGGCTGGGGATGGCCGAGTGTATCATGTGAGAATGGTCCCGAGTTCAGATGGAACTTGTTGTGAAAGTACAAGCCTCACAGTGAGACCACTGTAACATGCAAGAACAAAATATAAAGATGACAACCTTTTGCTTGATTAGTACAATAATGCTTAATTTGATATTACTTTCCAGTTTACACATGACATACCAGCTACATAATTTATTCATACTTTTTGGTCATTTGATTACTTACTAGAGGATCATTCACAGCAAGGGCAATAACTATAATAATACAGTATAGTTTTAAAAATCTTTAAAAAAGAATAGTTGAATCCACACCACAACTAACCCGGAAGGATAAAGACAGCCAATCGGAATCCATCCTGCTTAGCTTGAGGAGGATGACACAACTGCAGTGTGTGCTTATAATAAACAGAACGTTGTTGTGTGTTAGTGTGAACATTAATATACAGTGCACAGCATAAATGAGTACACCCCCTCTGAAACTTAACAAATTCAGCAATTACTCTTTGCTTAGAAGACATGTTATGGTTTTTTAGAGATATATATTCCAGCAAGTCTGCTTGATCAGTTACCAAAGAAGAATGTTAAAATTATTCAAGAAAATACAATTTTCTTATCAAAGTGATAAAATGTTGTGTTGCAAAAATGAGTACACCCTCCTGAAAGTTACTAAATAAAACTAAAAGTCTGGTGTAAGGTTAAGGCAAGTATTGATCAACAGGCAAGTATGTTGAACCAAAACTGTTAAAGGTAAGTAATTTCTTGATAATTAAGTGTTATATGGCCCACTGAATCATACTCGGACTTAATGCTGACAACAATGAAACCACTTGAGAGAGAACTGTCAGGAGATTTATTTCTTAGCATAAAAGAGGACAATGGTACAAGAGGAATACCAAATTATTGTTTTAAGTTTGAAAATATAGCCAAAGTAACTCAGGAATTCAAAAACAATGGACTTGTGAAAAGGCCCCTGAAATAATCAGGTCTTCACTTTAAGCTTTCATTTAGTGATGAGTGAGTTTTTGCTAGAAAAAGAGCAGGAGAAACACTGTGAAAGTGTCTCAGAGCCGGCAAAAGCTGTGAAAAGAGTGACACTTTATCTCACAGAGTAAGATGCAGCATGCAAAAGTGGCATGCATGGTTGTTTATCCACACCAGAACTACCGACTGTAGCCAAAGCACAATAAAATCATTTAGCTTTTTCCAAGGCCCATATTTACAAAATATAGACTTCATACTCTGGTCTCATGAGACCAGTTCAATCATTTCAGATCTAACAGCATCCAAAATGTTCTGGTGTTGCTAGAGGAGGAGTACAGAGAGAAGTGCCTGGTTCCCACAGTGACGTTCAGTGGTAGTAAAGCTCTTCTATAGGGATGTATGAGAGCTGAAGGTGTGAGGGAGTTGTGCTTTATCAATGCTGTCATGAATTCACACACAAGAAGTGTCAGAGCAGTGTACTTAGAGTTATGGAGGACATATTAAGTTCTAGAATATTACACTTGGTTGAATTAAATCTAGGTTGTACTCAATTCTGCAATCCTTCATTTAAACAAAAATTGGCCAAGTTTCTTATTTTACAGATATTAATGGCATGTATTTCTCTGTTTTTATTAAGAATATGTTTAATAAATTTCAATTTTGCCATCTTTCTATGAATTATATTAGTGATCATTAAGAAAATACATCTTTTATATTTAATCAGATGCTGTGCACTGTAGTTATCGTTATAGTTATCTTTATAGTGATTATCCTTGGTGTGAGTGGGGCTTAACTGGCAATGAAATTGCTATGTTGCAAAAGTTCAAATTACAATCAAGTTAACAACTCACAACAATATCCTAATGTTCCCAAGTACGTTCTATTCCTATATTAAATTAGTAATATTTTGGTAATTTTTAGTTATTGGCAACGTAACTGCAATGTTCTAATCCCAAGCTTGCAATCATGATCATCAAAGAGATCTTATGCTAAAATAAATAAATAAAATGGGTTTGATCTCACCTAAAACTGATTATATCGCTTCAGAAGGCATTTATTTTAAATCACAGGAATCATATGGATTACTTTTATGGTGCTTTTACATGAAACTACAAATTCTGGTCACTTCTTGCATTGTATGGACCTACAGAGCCAAAATATTTACAAAAAATCTTTGTTTGTGTCAAAGAAAGTCATAGGCCGCACATATAAAATGGCTTCGAGGGGAAGAAAATTATGAGTTTTCATTTGGGGTGAACTATCCCTTTAAGAAACATCATGTTACAACTAGTTACAACATAAGAAATATAGCAAAGTGACAATAAAGACAAGCGGGGGAAATAAATACAGACTATACAAACAATAGATGGAGTAAATAACAAAGTTAGTGCAATTATTATGTCCTACCATACCATAGACCAGTGATCCTCAAATCTGGCTCGCGAGATCCACTTTCCTGCAGAGTTTAGCTCTACCCTAATCAAACACACCTGAGTTTGCTAATCAATGTCTTCAGGATCATTAGAAAATCACAGGTAGGTTTTTTGTTTGATTATAGGGTTGGAGCTAAACTCTGCAGGAAAGTGGCTCTTGCGAGCCAGATTTGAGGATCACTGCCATCTGTGTTTTACAGAGATAATTTTATTGCGTGTTTGCCATCTTGTGGATAAACATTACATTGCAGGCTTTCAAGCAACTGCAGCTGATTTGTATCAGGATTATTATAGTTGACTAAAGCTAACTAAATCCATAAAAAACATTTACTTATAAATAAATAAACGTTAACTAAAATAAAATACACAACAAGTACAACAAAAATTAAACTTTTTTTAAAAATTTATTTCAGCTAGTGGCCAAGTCAAGATTTTTTTTATTTTGATTTAGTTTAACTTTATATACTTAAATAAGTAAAACTACAACTGAAATAAAAAATAATAAAAATTTGACAAAAAGACATAACAATAACTTATAAAAATGACAAAACACACAAGAAAATTACTAAAACTGTAACTAAAATTATACATGAAAACATAAAACATATTAAAAAATATAACAGAAAATGAAAATATAACATTAAAAACTAATATCTTAATGATACTAAAAAATTATATATGCATTAAATGATCATAAACCACATGCACAATATGTCATATGTAGATATATAAACTGGGCACCAAAATGCCTCTGTTCCCTCTGATTTTTCCAATTTGATGCAAAGTTATATTTTCAGCATAACAATTGAGTAAAACTTTTGAGTAAAAAGTTGAAAAATGTGAAAGTATGTCCCTGTTTTGCGTTAATGAGCTAAATTAATTATAGCTATAGATATATAGGCTACTTTATATAAATGATATCACTCTATTTGCCTAACCTCTTGTTCTTATAGAAATATATAAGTAGCCTAATTATTATAAATACTATTCTTTTTTTTTTTTTTTTAATCTTCTGTTTATTTCTAGGTTTAAATGAAAAACAACACAACATACAGAGGTCCAAAAGTCTGAGAGCATTATATGACATATCAGTGATATATATTCACATTTGGTGGATTGGTCTCTGGCAGTATAGTGAAAACCATGTTTCCTCCTCTTCCTCCAGTCTTCCGCCTGCTGTCTGTCATTACACACATTGACCTCCACTATTCTTTTTTTTTTTTTTTTAATCTTCTGTTTATTTCTAGGTTTAAATGAAAAACAACACAACATACAGAGGTCCAAAAGTCTGAGAGCATTATATGACATATCAGTGATATATATTCACATTTGGTGGATTGGTCTCTGGCAGTATAGTGAAAACCATGTTTCCTCCTCTTCCTCCAGTCTTCCGCCTGCTGTCTGTCATTACACACATTGACCTCCAAACATGGCCGGCGTACGAGCCCTCGGTTCCCTCTCCAGACTCACAACCAGAAGATATACCCTGTTTCCAGGTACTTCACACATCCACAATCTTTCCTTAAATTCCTCTACATCCTTATTGTATTTCGCTTTGACACTTGCGTAATTAAACACTTTGGAGAGTCACCTCAGTCATACTCCACTGTAGTAGCTTAGCTCAACTGCTAATTAACTCAAGGTCTAATGATGAATGTTTGTGACTGTATAAGTTTCATGTTCGTGTTTAACGTACATTGCAATAACGTTACGGTGTATGCAACGAAACGATAGCGTTTATAAACGCTGTTTTATTGACAGTAAGTTAGAGTTAGCGCACTGGCATGCTGTTCCCATTCAGATTGCTAATACTGCCCACTATCTGTTAATGCATGACAAAATGAATAAATATAAATGTATAAACGTGTTTAATATTCGCTAACTACAGAATTGTTCTCTCTGCCATTGAAAACTAGTTTAATCGGGGTTGGTTGGATGATATTTGCTACTTGGTTTCTAATAAATATAAGAATTATTGTTAAATTATGACTAATAAGGCAGATTTGTTTACAGAGAGACTTTGTATTCAGTTCATAATGTTTCCAGCATCATTGGGAGGTGTATGACATGATCATTGTGGTTGTAGTGTAGGTTAAGGGGAAACTAGGTTAAAGTTCATCTGTGACTGTGCTGCTGGAGTAATGTCCTCTACAGGCCGGTCTACATTCTTCTGTGTGTAGTTTATCATCACTGGCTTTCAACTTATCCTGGCATGACCCTCACTGGTTAGAGGTCTTTTATATTAGGTATTATCAGTGTCGGGGAAAGTTACTTTTAAAAGTAATGAATTACAATATTGCGTTACTCCATAAAAAAGTAACTAATTACGTTACTTTTTATGGAAAGTAATGCGTTACGTTACTTTTGCGTTACTTTTTAAATCTGGACAGGGCTTGCTTGTTTGTTTTTAAAATAAAAAAGTAATATTTTCTGAGTTGCATTATTTTTATTCATTTTGAGGAATTCTGAATCTGTGGGGGGTTTTTTTGTGAGTGAGATGAATGAATGCATATTCATATTTATTTTAGAACTACAGTAACATCTTCTGATTTCTGTCACCATGGCAACACCAGAGCTGTCAATCAATAAATTGGAAAAAAAAGTAACTTGCGTTACTTATTTGAAAAAGTAACTCAGATATTCTCTTGTAAATTAAAAAGTAATGCGTTACTTTACTAGTTACTTGAAAAAAGTAATCTGATTACGTAACTTGCGTTACTTGTAATGCGTTACCCCCAACACTGGGTATTATGTCTTCTGAGACCCTTCCATGATCCATGATTTTACCTTCACATATTCATCACTATTAACTTTTTTTTTTCTCGTCCAATAAAGGTGTCACCAGACGGACATTTAGAGTTGCTGCTTGTATGATGGGTAAAATCATTATATTATATATAAAATAAAAGGAATATGTGTGTGTGTGTGTATATATATATATATGGATAAAAGATGAGCTGTCACGATTTTGGGGACCGCATCAAATTTATAAAAGTGATTTTATATACACGGAAAGAATATAAAATATTAATTGCAAATAATGTGTCTGCTTTAATGTTTCAAATAACGCTTGTGAAAATAAAATTTCAAAATATGGTTAAAATAATGTTTTATCATCAACATACAACATACTTATTCTGACCTGTAATTATTAAAAAAAGCGAACGTACTGAATTATATTCTATAATTATATTATATATAAACTTCTTGCTGACAAATACGTACCTAGTGGTTTGAAGGATAGTGGCAAAGATTGATAAAGATTTATATTGACAGTTAATTAGTATTTTAGGGCTGCACTGTGAGTATTTTAATGCCATCTAATGATTCTTGTTCTAAAATATGCGTGACAAGATTTTTTTTGGTGTACAAATTATTGTTACACTAAACAACATTTTTTCTTTTAGTCATGTTACAAATGTATGAGTCATTATTTTTTGCTCAGAAATTATAAAATAAACAGGACACATTCTAATGTATGAAAAAAATAAAAACTCAATTTAAAGCTGTATTAAACTCTTATAGTTTTGATGTATTTTCGTCTTTGATCCATATATATACACACACATGAATATGCACAACAAAAAATATGTATATATGGTATAATATTTATAAATAGAAATTATGAATATGTGTGTGTGTGTGTGTGTGTGTATATGTATATGTATGTATATATACACACACACACACACCCTCACTAACACAAATATGTAGATAAGGTATAACATTTATTTTGTGTTTTTTATAATCTCAATTATTTAATGTAATAATTGGTTTTTCATTTTCATGTCTTTTCAATATTTCCTCAGCTCGTACACACGTGAACTATGAGATCAAGGGAGATGTAGCTGTGATCCGTATGAATGACCCCAATGCACGGGTAATTGTCTCCTCAAAACCATGCATTTATGCATTCAAATGATATTATAATGTGTCTTAATGTGTTTTTGTGGTGTCTAGGTCAATACACTGTCTACTCAAATGCAAAGGGAAATGACAGAAGTTATGGATGAGATTTGGGGAAACAATGCTGTCCAGAGCGTTGTTCTCATCTCATCCAAACCCGGCAGCTTCATTGCAGGGGCAGACCTTAAGTAAGTATCAGGATTCATAATATGTTGATTGTGGTGATCATTATCAAATTTTGCTTGCTGATATCTTGCCTGTTTGTTTATAATTTATTCATTTATTTGTTTTTTTTGTTTTTTTTACTGTACCATGTATTTAGCATGATTCAGGCCTGTACGACCGCAGAGGAGGTCACTGGCCTTTCTCAAGAGGGCCAGAGGATGTTTGAGAAGATTGAGAAGTCTCCTAAGCCTATTGTCGCTGCCATTAATGGATCATGCCTTGGTGGAGGCTTAGAGGTACTGGATTCGTATTTATTTGTAGTAATTTTCTTCTCCCACAGGGTGAGCATAGGATTAGAGTCAAATTTCTGACCTAATGTTTAGAATTTTTCTTGATATGTTTTATTATTTGTTGATGATTATGAGTTATTCAAACAATAAATGAGATAACTGAGAAGCAAATAACCTAAATTTAAGACCAAAAATGAGATTTAAAATGTATATAGTTCCACAGAAAATACAGTGTTGATATTGTGTTTTATGTTTTTGTAGTTTGCCATTTCCTGTCAGTACAGAATAGCCACCAAGAGTAAGAAGACAGTTCTGGGCTGCCCTGAGGTCATGCTCGGCCTTCTGCCTGGAGCTGGAGGAACACAGAGGCTGCCCAAAATGGTCTGTAATATGCCACATTGCCACCAGTACGTTTAGGAATGATTCTCTTGACTGATTGTTCACAACTCAAGTCTGGTTGTTTTTACACCTTTATTTTATGTAGCTTGGCCTTCCGAGTGCCTTTGATATGATACTAACAGGAAGGAGCATCCGTCCAGATAAAGCCAAGAAAATGGGACTGGTTCACCAGCTGGTGGATACTCTTGGTAAAACAGTTTCTGCGTATTGCCATTGTGTATATATGTAAAACAGTAAAAAAACAAAATTAATAAAGTTTAAAAGCTGAATTTTCAGTCTTCAGTGTCACATGATCTTTCAGAAATCATTCTGATATGCTGATTTGGTGCTCAATAAATATTTCTTATTATTATGTCCAATGTTTTTGTAAAAATATGTTTGTGGGAACCACGATTCTTTTTTTTTTTCAGGATTGTTTGATGAATAGAAAGTTAAAAAGAACAGCATTTATTTGAAGTAGATTTTTGTGTATAAAATTAAAAGTCTTTCCTGTCACTTTTGATCAATCTGTATTACATCCTTGCTGAATAAAACTATTAATTTCTTTTTTTTTTAAATCAGGGCCTGGATTAAAGAGTCCAGAGGAGAGGACCATTGAATACTTGGAGGAAGTAGCTGTGGAGGCTGCAAGAGGACTTGCTAAAAAGCAAATCCCACTTACCAAAGAAAAGGGCATGATGCAGAGTAAGTGTCGAACTACTAGTCAATTATGTGTCTAAAATCATTTTGAAACTACAAGTTAATTAGGCTTTTGCGTAGTTGAGATTAAGATTGTTAATCTTTTGCAAGATTAAGACTGTTGACTTTATACACCATAATTTTGCTTTATCACTGAAATTCATATATCCAATTATTTTCTTGCAGAAATTCAAGACTATGTCATGAGTTACCCGTTTGTGAGACAGCAGATCTACAATACAGTTCAGAACAAAGTCATGAAACAGACCAACGGACTGTACCCTGCACCACTGAAAATAATTGAAGTATGATATTTGTTATTCTGTGCTCAGTGGTGATGTGCTGTCATAAACCATGGTAGAAATAGTTTATGTTCTGCTTGTTTTCTCTTTCAGTGTGTGAAGGCTGGTCTAGAACAGGGTCCGACTGCAGGTTACCTGGTTGAGTCACAGGTGCTGTAAAAGTGTTTAAACTTTATTATCAGTAAAGTTGTGACACTTGATTTAATTAACAATATCCCATGAATTATTATTTTACTTGATTACACATCTCTCATTTTCTCGTTTCTAATCTGGTGTGTTTTTGGCAGGAGAATTTTGAGCTTTGCAACTGAAAGCATGTTGAATTATCTGTCAATTTTCATTTAATGATAACATTTAGTTAATGCAGGCTTTGGTTTAAATGAAAGACAATGTTATGTGTGTAGTATTAAAATTTAATATGCCCTCTTAATCTCCATTTCAGCATTTTGGCAAGTTAGCCATGACCCCTGAGTCTAAAGCACTTATTGGCCTTTATCACGGTCAGGTCACGTGCAAGAAGAATCGATTCGGAACCCCTGAAAAGGAAGTAAAGTATGTATTTTCTTACTATATTATCATATGTAAATTTATAAGGTAAATTGACAGTTACTGCATGAATGAATTTATAATGCAGCTACTTAATGATTTACGATTATTGCTTGTAAAACAGTAATGAATTTTTCTTGATTTTCTGTTTGTAGAACACTTGCTATCTTGGGAGCAGGGCTGATGGGTGCTGGCATTGCTCAAGTGTCTGTAGATAAAGGCGTTCACACCATTCTTAAGGACACTACACTGGAGGGACTCAGTCGTGGAGAGCAGCAAGTCTATAAAGGGTGAGTATTAAAGGGATACTCCACCCCAAAATGAAAATTTTGTCATTAATCACTTACCCCTACTGAACTAATTCATTTAAAAATGAACTAGATCAAACCTTTAAATGAGAAGTTCAAACAGAAATTTAAATTGTCATCATTTACTCACCCTAATTCCAAACATGTAGGATTTTGGTTAATTTTCGAAACACTAATTATAATATCTGTGTGTTAAAATAAAACAAAAGTGTTTTTATGTGAATAAAAGCCTAAATTAAATCTGTTCATCATATAAAGTGATTTGATCTTTTCACAAGACTTGGATTAGTGTGCTCAATTCATATGGATTAGTTTTATGACAACTTTATGACCTGTTTTACCTGGACTTTCAATAGAGGGACAGAAATCTCTCAATATATTAATTTGTGTTTTGAAGATTAATCAAAGTCTTATGGGTTGAATTTTCATTTTTGTGTGAACTATTCCTTTAAGCTAAGTTAAAGCTGCTTTGATGGTGGGAGTGGAACATTTTAAACTTCCCCCCCCCCCCATTTTTGTTATTTTTTTTTATTCTATTTTTATATTTCATTTGATTTATATGATTTTATTTTATTTTTTTTTTTTTAATACGGTTTTTATTTTATTTAATGTTATTAATTTTATTTTATTTTCAGGCTAAATGACAAGACAAAGAAGAAGAGCCTAACATCATTCGAAAGGGACAGTTTTCTGTCCAGCCTAACGGGACAGCTTGACTACAATGGCTTTAATAAAGCTGACATGATCATTGAAGCTGTTTTTGAGGACCTGAGTATCAAACACAAAGTCCTAAAAGAAGTTGAAGCAGTAAGTTAATATCAAACAAGATCAAAATTTCAAATTCTCTTAAATACAAAACGTTTAATGATACCATATTTTGTCATTGAAGGCGATCCCTCCACATTGTATATTTGCTACAAACACCTCTGCTTTACCAATCAAAGACATTGCAGCTGTCAGCAAGCGACCTGAAAAGGTTAGAAACTTGAGCTCTTGACCACCATGTGGGAGAGTTTGAGATGATCTTGAACGTGTTACTGTTTTGTTTCAGGTCATTGGAATGCACTACTTTTCTCCAGTCGACAAGATGCAGCTACTGGAGATCATCACCACTGATAAAACCTCCAAGGACACAACAGCCTCAGCGGTGGCTTTCGGCTTGAAGCAAGGCAAAGTCATTATCGTCGTTGGGGTGAGGCGTCACGTATTCTTCCCTCAATTCAGAATGAACATTTTACAGATCTGTAATCCATTCAAATGTTTTGGAATAACAAATTGTAATGTTTGTCTTTAGGACGGACCAGGTTTCTACACCACCAGATGTTTAGCTCCCATGTTGGCTGAGGCAGTGCGTGTATTGCAGGTTTGTGAATTTCCTTCTGAATTATTCATTTATTCCCATCTGTTGTAAAAGTGTTATATATATATAAAAAACCAGGCTATGATGACATTCTCAATAGTAACAGGCCTGATATGCAGATCATTGTATTTTCTATACACAGGAAGGTGTTGACCCCAAGAAGCTGGATGCCCTGACCACAGGCTTTGGCTTCCCTGTGGGTGCTGCAACCCTGGCTGATGAAGTGGGCATTGATGTCGCAGCTCATGTAGCTGAAGACCTCGGCAAGGCCTTTGGCTCCAGATTTGGAGGGGGAAATATTGAGGTTTTGAAGACCATGGTGGAGAAAGGATTTAAAGGTACATTCTTTAGTCTAAGCCCAAAGTATACTTCAGTTTTAACTAGTGTTAATTTTGTCAGCTATTTTTAATTTAGTCTTAGTCCTGTGTCAAATGTAACTTTTAATTTTTATCATATTTAGTCAACTTGTCCAGTTTTAGTTTTAGTCAAGTTTTAGTCGACTAAATGTCTGAGAATTTTAGTCTAGTTTTAGTCAGTGGAAACTTAAACATTTTCGTCATATTTTCGTCTTACTGTATAATGGTTAAAA
>NW_015631716.1:677591-684152 GCF_001515625.1 Sinocyclocheilus rhinocerous
TGAACATTTTAAACTTCCCCCCCCCCCCATTTTTGTTATTTTTTTTTATTCTATTTTTATATTTCATTTGATTTATATGATTTTATTTTATTTTTTTTTTTTTAATACGGTTTTTATTTTATTTAATGTTATTAATTTTATTTTATTTTCAGGCTAAATGACAAGACAAAGAAGAAGAGCCTAACATCATTCGAAAGGGACAGTTTTCTGTCCAGCCTAACGGGACAGCTTGACTACAATGGCTTTAATAAAGCTGACATGATCATTGAAGCTGTTTTTGAGGACCTGAGTATCAAACACAAAGTCCTAAAAGAAGTTGAAGCAGTAAGTTAATATCAAACAAGATCAAAATTTCAAATTCTCTTAAATACAAAACGTTTAATGATACCATATTTTGTCATTGAAGGCGATCCCTCCACATTGTATATTTGCTACAAACACCTCTGCTTTACCAATCAAAGACATTGCAGCTGTCAGCAAGCGACCTGAAAAGGTTAGAAACTTGAGCTCTTGACCACCATGTGGGAGAGTTTGAGATGATCTTGAACGTGTTACTGTTTTGTTTCAGGTCATTGGAATGCACTACTTTTCTCCAGTCGACAAGATGCAGCTACTGGAGATCATCACCACTGATAAAACCTCCAAGGACACAACAGCCTCAGCGGTGGCTTTCGGCTTGAAGCAAGGCAAAGTCATTATCGTCGTTGGGGTGAGGCGTCACGTATTCTTCCCTCAATTCAGAATGAACATTTTACAGATCTGTAATCCATTCAAATGTTTTGGAATAACAAATTGTAATGTTTGTCTTTAGGACGGACCAGGTTTCTACACCACCAGATGTTTAGCTCCCATGTTGGCTGAGGCAGTGCGTGTATTGCAGGTTTGTGAATTTCCTTCTGAATTATTCATTTATTCCCATCTGTTGTAAAAGTGTTATATATATATAAAAAACCAGGCTATGATGACATTCTCAATAGTAACAGGCCTGATATGCAGATCATTGTATTTTCTATACACAGGAAGGTGTTGACCCCAAGAAGCTGGATGCCCTGACCACAGGCTTTGGCTTCCCTGTGGGTGCTGCAACCCTGGCTGATGAAGTGGGCATTGATGTCGCAGCTCATGTAGCTGAAGACCTCGGCAAGGCCTTTGGCTCCAGATTTGGAGGGGGAAATATTGAGGTTTTGAAGACCATGGTGGAGAAAGGATTTAAAGGTACATTCTTTAGTCTAAGCCCAAAGTATACTTCAGTTTTAACTAGTGTTAATTTTGTCAGCTATTTTTAATTTAGTCTTAGTCCTGTGTCAAATGTAACTTTTAATTTTTATCATATTTAGTCAACTTGTCCAGTTTTAGTTTTAGTCAAGTTTTAGTCGACTAAATGTCTGAGAATTTTAGTCTAGTTTTAGTCAGTGGAAACTTAAACATTTTCGTCATATTTTCGTCTTACTGTATAATGGTTAAAAAGATGAAAAAAAATATTATTTTGCTCAATTTTAATTGCAATGATTGTTGTCATTTGGGAAATTTTTTACATTTCATCAGAAGTTGCTCTTTCACCAATAAGCACAAATCAATAGAATATTGACTCGTATGCATGGTTTATTTTACCTCATCTAACGTTAGTGTACAGATTTATAACAGGATATCAATTAGAGGCTAAATAAACACCAACGACTTTATACACTCGCACTGTCTACGTTATGAAAACTGCCGTAACAAAAACCTACTCTCAAATATTATAACAGAGAAATTCCTAATAGTAATTCCAATCATTCCAAATTGCATTAATGTTTCTCTTTTAAAACAACGGCAAAAAGACTCATTGCCGCACAGAGGTTGCGTAAGTAACGTTACAATCCGCAACCACTATCGCAAACAATACAGTCGAGATCCAGGATGGAACACTCACTGGATGAATGAAGCTTTCATTTAATTAGAATACCTCAAATGGAGATCGCTGAACTCCAGCTTACTTGTACAGTACTGTATGTCGGTGTTTTCAGATCACGGTGCTTCCGCAGAGAGAGCGCGTGTGAATGGTTGCCAGATTGAATAAAGCAAAAAGCCGGGCAGAGTACGTATCCGTTTAACAGAAAAGCTCTGATTGGGGGATTTGAGGTCTTGATATCTGGCAACCGCAAACATGAACGCTCGCATAATAGTGTCTTGTACAGCAGTCTGAAATGTTTTCAACAAAAATAAAAAGGTGTTGGTAAAGTTTTTGTTCTTTTATCTACATTTTAGTCCACCTCTTTTTTTCGTCAACGATATTGCATGTTCATTTAGTCTCAGTTATCGTTTAATGACCTTATTATCGTCTCGTCATAGTCTCGTTTTCGTCAGGGGAAAAAACCTCATTGACGAACATTTTTCGTCATAGTTTTCGTTAACGAAATTAACATTAACAGTTTTGACGTGAATGCTTTAGCGTTTTTTTAATGCATAGCCTTTCAAAGTAGACAGTGTGTGAAGAGAAGCTCAATCTCCAAAGATCAATTTCCAAAAGCACAACCATAAAAGAACAAAAAAATGGAAACAGTATATTTACAGTTTGTAAAAATAATATTAAATACAATTAGAAAATGTTAAAATATTAGAAAAATAGTTGTTAAATACAGTCTAATTTATCATATCTTCTCATATTTATTTGTTTTATTTTTGTAATGCCTTTTTGTCATAATTTGTCAAAGTCATAATTCTTATAATATAATACTGCTTTGATCTGTTGCTATTTGCAATGGTTACTATTTACTATTTTTCATACTGTGATTTTTGGTGAATTGTACTTAAAACATTTAGGGTTAAATAATAATTATTAATTATAATAATAGTATAATAGTAATTAATACAGATTATAATTATAATATTGTCCCAGATTTGTAATTCACAGATAATAATAACTAATATTTCAATGGTATTTTGACCGCTGAACTAGGAAATGTCACCTTAGAATAAACACATTTAGAAAAATCTGGCTGTGCGCGTTCAGTTTGCCCATACTATGCTGATGATGAAATTTATGTTGTGGACGTGTCAGTGTAGTGCCATATTTAATTTTGACAGGAATGAAAACAAGGCTGTGAGGGATAGAAGTACAGCATGTTCAATGGCTTGTACTGAACAACACACAGATTGTTCAGATGACAAAATATCTTTCTAAAATACTTTCAGTAGACAAAAACTCTTGAAAGTTGAGTTTTGAAAATCATATCTGATCTAGTACCTTTATACAGAGCATTCTGTTGTAAAGACTGTAAGCCTGTCCCTTCATCTGCACAAAATTCATTATAGCGTCTTTTTCAACCAGCTTTGTTTTGTTCAATGTCAGAAGTATATGTAAATGAACAATGTGTAATCTTGCTCTGTTACCTGCACCAAGATATCCTCGTTGATTTGTCAACGAAACTCTTTTTTTTTTTTGACCGCTCTAGGGCTTTTGCGAAAAGTACAGATTGCATTTCTGCATTTTTCTATCCCTGCTCATGGATAGTCGCTGAAACCCAGTGCATTATGGGCGTTGAAGTTTTCCTACTGTGTTTTTGCCACAGTCCTTTTCTCTGTTTTCTCTAGTCATGTAGCACCGCACCCAATCTTGTCAGGAGTTAAATACCCCTTTAAGGTCTATTCTTTAGTGGGCTTAAAGGGTTAGTTCACCCAAAAATGAAAATTCTGTCATTAATTACTCACCCTCGTGTTGTTCGAAAACCCGCAAGACCTTCGTTCATCTTCGGAACACAATTTAAGATATTTTTTGATGAAATCTGAGGGCTCTCTGACCCTCCCATAGACAGCAAGGTAACTACCACGTTCAAGGTCCAGAAAAGTAGACAGTACCATGACGCGAGCGTGTGGCGGCACCGGCGCTGACCCAGATCCGGCGTGAGGACCGTAAAAAAGTATTCTCGTAGCTTTGTGACTTTACAGTTGAACCACTGATGTCACACGGACTACTTTGTCGATCATCTTGGTACTTTTCTGGACCTTGAACGTGGTAGTTACCTTGCTGTCTATGGGAGGGTCAGAGAGCCCTCAGATTTCATCAAAAATATCTTAAATTGTGTTCCAAAGATGAACGAAGGTCTTGCAGGTTTTCGAACAACACGAGGGTGAGTAATTAATGACAGAATTTTCATTTTTGGGTGAACTAACCCTTTAACATGTTCAGTATAATTGTCATGAATTATTTCTTCTCAATTCACTATTAGGCCGGAAATCAGGCAAGGGCTGCTACATCTACCAGCCAGGACTTAAACGCAGAGATGTGAACACAGAAGCTCTGGAGATTTTGGAATCATACAAGCTGACGCCAAACGCTGCAATGTAAGTTGTTCAGACTCTTTAGGTTCAATTCATAAAACAATTTTTTTTTCAGGACAAATGCAGTGTTATTGATTTGTAGTAGGATAATTCATAATTTTTCATCAAAAAAAAAAAAAAATAAAATAAAAAATCATCATTGCTTCTCTTTCTCCACCCAGTTCTTCAGACTCAGATATTCAGTACAGGTTGGTGTCCCGTTTTGTGAATGAGGCTGTTCTGTGTTTGCAAGAAGGAATCCTTGCCAATCCAGTGGAGGGTGACATTGGGGCCGTGTTCGGACTCGGCTTTCCACCCTGCCTTGGAGGTGAGAATCTAAGTCTGGATTTACATTTAGATTTTTTTTTTTTACTTTTTTTTTTATTCTAATTTCCTTTTACAGTTTAAGGATAATATGCATTCAGTCCCATCATTTTGTTAATGATCTAATTGCAGGACCCTTCAGGTTTGTGGACAGCTTTGGTGCAGACAAACTTGTGGAGAAGATGAGAAAGTTTGAGGAGGTCTTTGGGAACCAGTTTACACCTTGTCAGCTGCTGCTCGATCACGCCAAGGATCCAAGCAAGACATTTCACAAGTGACTTTAGCTGTGCCATTACTACTTCTTAGAGGATTTATGTGAAAAACAAGCAATCACGATTGTGCACTTAAAGCAAGAGTACAGAATGTGAAGGGCCTTTTTGTTCCTTAAAACGGACATAATACATTGAAATATCACTTTTCCCCGTAAGATGCCATGTGCATGACTTGGTAGACTTTGGCCAAGCGATAGCCTTTTACTGAATTAAACAATTTAGTTTTTGAGTTGTTTTTGTATATTAATGAACTCTTTAGGTGAAATTGTTTTCTAATGTTTGTGTACAAACTGTACAGGCAGAGACATCAGGCGCATTCCAGTACAGCCCAGGTGTCAAAATAAAAACCTAATACTCCATGTTTGTTAGGGTATAGTCCAAAAGCACTTGTCTGTAAAATAACTGTTTTAATTTCAGTGAGATTCGGTACTTATGCTCAATCTGTCTCTCTGGACATAGAACGTGGCCTCACATAAAAAATTCATGTCAATGAATTAAATGAAATGCTCAAGTCTTCTGTGATTATGGTGTTTTTATTGATTGTATTTGGTCTTTACAGATGGGACAATTTAGGTAATGTGTACTTCTCTCTTATGTTATAAGCATGTAGACATACAGAACTGTTATGATACATTTCAAACAAGGTCATAATCCGTTAACTACCTACTGTACCCAAAAAAATGTGTTTGAAACAAACATTTTATAATGACAAAGGTGGAAGCTGGGGGTTGGTTTGGATGCCGATTTTGGAAAGTTTTTGCTGGGATGGGCATTTAAAAAAATCTGAAATTCGCTTTTGCGCCATTATCTCCTTGTATTAAAGTTAACCTTGTTCTTAATTCTGTTCAGTTCATGTCTGATACCACGCGCTAGCGTCACGTGTTCATGAGGATTACTGTGCGTTCACACCGCCGCCGTAGAGAGCGTCAAAGTGGCCGGAAGTCATTCATTTTCAATGTGGGCCGGCGTCGAGCAGCGGCGCGGCGCGACTTGGACGTTGAGGGCTTCGAGGAGAGTTGAAATCAGGTCAACTTTATGGTAATGAGCTATGACGCGGTTCGGCGGCATCTGGCGGCAACCAATCGGAACGTAGAAGTCCACCGCTTGAGAGGATTCCAGAGAACGCAGTCCTGTAAACTTTGGTTCCGACCACATTAGTTCCCAAGCAAAATGGAGGAGAGGTGGTGTCTGAGATTGTTGAGATTGTTGGTGAGTTGCTGATGTGCATTAACGTTATAGTAATAATAATCTAATGACATAATAAATAATATAAATAATAGTACAGTTCACTTTTAAACCTTTAAATCAATTTTCCTGATTATACTTACATTAAGTAATGTTTATACCTGATTATACTTAAGTAACATTTTCAATGCAGGACTTTTACTTGTATCAGAGTATTTTTACAGTGTGGTATTAGTGCTTTATACATTGAGGTAAAGGATCTTAATACTTCGTCCACAACAATATTTAATGAGGTTAACTTAACCCTCCTTGTGCACAAGATCAACAAGCGTGTTTGCTTTGCGACCCCTTTAAATACAAGATAAGCATTCGAAGCATTCGAGAGCGTCAGAGCGTCCACGAATCTTTCTACAGCGTTGTTGGCAGGGCGGCCAGAGCGATTTTTGACGCTCTCGACGGCGGCGGTGTGAACGCACAGTAA